>NC_056444.1:24112086-24262086 GCF_018296145.1 Oncorhynchus tshawytscha
CCTATGCTGCTCTGTACCATCACTCATTCATATATCCTTATGTACATATTCTTTATCCCCTTACACTGTGTATGACAGTAGTTTTTTTTGGAATTGTTAGTTAGATTACTTGCTCGTTATTACTGCATTGTCGGAACTAGAAGCACAAGCATTTCGCTACACTCGCATTAACATCTGCTAACCATGTGTATGTGACAAATAAAATTTGATTTGATTTGATTTGGTACTTTCCCAATCCGATTTACTTTATCAGTCTGACTCGTAATATTGATAAAAAACAGCTCGACTTTTGTACCAAAAAGTCCCCATTTACAATGTCCTTTTTGTACCTCTCCCTGCATATCTAAAGGATCTGGTCAGCAACTCCCATGTCAACTCATCATACTTTATGGGGAATTCAATGGTCAATAGGATTTTGTTTGATATGAATACATCAGTCTGAGATGTTTATGTGTGATTAGTCAGCAGTCATTGTCGAGGTATGATTACCTCTCACGTGAGGTGGTGAAAGATGTAACTTTCCCCTCAGCCCCTAAACAAATCCCACACTTTTTATTACCACTAAAAGATTAATATGCAATTGATTCATTTTCTGTCAGCAACTAGGCAATTCATATACAGCACATTTTCAGTTGGATAAATCAACTTCCCTCATATTCAAAGCTGTAAAGAAACAGCTAGCTGATGAAAGTGGCTGTGCATGCAGCTGTGCTTCAGGCAACTTAATTGTTCTATACTGGAAAACAAGGCACTTCATCCATTAGTTTATAGAGGCCTTTCCCCGATTCCTTCCCTGGAGACAGGGAATTATTGCAGGTCAACAACACTGATTTTGTCCCTGTGTGTTTTTCTACTCTATTTTTCAAAACCTAAGAGCTAATTATAGTATTTGTTTCCATTTACTCAAGAAAACAATGCTCTTTTTAATAAACCTATTCTAATCAGAGACCTTACATGCAATATTGTATCCAGGATATGGTTGGAAAGCATGAAACTTACAGGGACCATTCTCCATGAACCACCAATATATTCTATTCCATATAGCAAAGGGATCATTATACAGTCCATTCAGAAAGTATTCAGACCCCTTAAATTTTCCACATTTTGTTACGTTAAAGCCTTATTCTAAAATGGATTTTAAAACATTAATTCACCTGAACAATCTACACACAATACCCCATAATGACAAAGCAAAAACAGGTTTTTAGAAGTTTTTGCAAATGTATTAAAAATAAAAAACTGAAATATCACATTTTCATAAATATTCAGAACCGTTACTCAGTACTTTGTTGATGCACCCTTGGCAGCGATTACAGCCTCAAGTCTTCTTGGGTATGACACTACAAGCTTGGCACACCTGTATTTGGGGAGTTTCTCCCATTCTTCTCTGCAGATCCTCTCAAGCTCTGTCAGGTTGGATGGGGAGCATCGCTGTACAGCTATTTTCAGATCCCCTCAGCATGATGCTGCCACCACCATGCTTCACCGTAGGGATGGTGCCAGGTTTCCTCCAGACATGACGCTTGGCATTCAGGCCAAAGAGTTCAATCTTGGTTTCATCAGACCAGGGAATCTTGTTTCTCATGGTCTGAGAATCCTTTAGGTGCCTTTTGGAAAACTCCAAGCGCACTGTCATGTGCCTTTTACTAAGGAGTGGCTTCCGTCTAGCCACTCTACCATAAAGGCCTGATCGGTGGAGTGCTGCAGAGATGGTTGTCCTTCTGGAAGGTTCTCTCATCTCCACAGAGGAACTCTGAGCTCTGTCCGAGTGACCATCTGGTTCTTGGTCACCTCCCTGACCAAGGCCTTTCTCCCACGATTGCTCAGTTTGGCCAGGCAGACAGCTCTAGGAAGAGTCTTGGTAGTTCCAAACTCCTTCCATTTAAGAATGATGGAGGCAACTGTGTTCTTGGGGACCTTCAATGCTGCAGACATTTTTTGGTACCCTTCCCCAGATCTGTGCCTCGACACAATCCTGTCTCTGAGCTCTACAGACAATTCCATCAACCTCATGCCTTGGTTTTTGCTCTGACATGCACTGTCAACTGTGGGACCTTATATAGACAGGTGTGTGCCTTACCAAATCATGTCCAATCGATTGAATTTACCACAGGTGGACTGTTGTAGAAACACCTCAAGGATGATCAATGGAAACAGGATGCACATGAGCTCATAGCAAAGGGTCTGAATACTTATGTGAATAAGGTATTTCTGTTTTTTGTTTTTAATACATTTACAAAAAATTCTAAAAACCTGTTTTCACTTTGTCATTATGGGGTATTGTGTGTAGATTGCTGAGGGAAAAAAATGTTGTATCCATTTTAGAATAAGGCTGTAACATAACAAAATGTGGAAAAAGTCAATAGGTCTGAATACTTTCGGAATGCCTATAATCCTCCCTTTGATATTAACCACATTTGTGTGTATGAACTATGGTCCTTAGATCCAGAGAGACCCAATTGGCCCCTGAAATCCTGTTGCCAATCACAGTCGATGGATGGGCAGAGGAATGCATCAGCACCCTGAGTCAGCTGATCAACCCACCGGGGTATAGGCAGCGACATATCTCACCTACCCACTGTACCAATCCACCAGCCACGGGCCCCAGCCACGACTCTGGCCTCTCAGAGAGTAGATCCTTCATTGTGATTGGAGGACTCCTACTCCCACGGATCCATTGTAATGCCTGGAGCCAGCACAACACAAAACATCTCTGCTCCTGGCACTGAGACTGATTTAGTTTTCCCTTCCACCCATAGTCACCATCCTCTTGAGCATCTAAAAACATGTTTTTAATTCACATTCCTTTAAATGTCAGGAACACAGTGAATCAGTCACACTGTTCAGAGTTCAGACTAACACTCACACTCCCCGACTGAGGAATGTCTGAAAGGTTTTCAAATTTCAGACCTTGAGTTTATTAATGGGATTTTCTTCTATCTTTGAGAGGCCTTTTCTCCTCTGCTGTCTTCCAAACCTGGAGGCCAGATTAGGGCTGCGAGTATGCAGTGGTACATCTCTCTGCCTTCCTATGAGGAGGACAGAGGGTGTTTCTGAACATGCGCCCTGCTCTGATACTTCACTTATTGCCTTTACAGTGAAAAATGGGTGTGTAAAGCTGCAGTGGCAGACTCCAGCTATAGCACTGCAGACCCCAGAACCATTCCTGCAGCTTCTCAAAATGAGATGCAGCATTTCATGAAGAGTCACAGAGTTTACTGTTGCCAGAGGCGAAGTGTGTGTTTGTGCGTGTGTGTGTGCATGTGGACATGTTTAACTATACTTGTGGGGACTAGAAGTCTAGTAAATGGACAAAAATGCTATTTCCAGGGGATGTAGGGTTAAGGTTACAATTGTGTTAGGGTTAGAATTGTGTTTAGGGTTAGGATCTAGGGTTAGGAGCTAGGGTTAGTTTTAGGGTTAGGGTTAAGGTTAGGTTTTTGGTTTAAGGTTAGGGTTAGGGATAGGGATAGGGTTATGGTTGGGGTATGGGTTAGGGTTAGGTTTAGGGGTTAGGGAAAATAGGATTTTGAATGGGGCTGAATTGTGTGTCCCCACAAGGTTAGTTGTACAAGACTGTGTGTGTGTGTGTGTGTGTGTGTGTGTGTGTGTGTGTGTGTGTGTGTGTGTGTGTGTGTGTGTGTGTGTGTGTGTGTGTGTGTGTGTGTGTGTGTGTGTGCGTGCGTGTGTGTGTGTGTGTGCATGTGTTTGATGCGTTACAGTTAATGAATTCATGTGCTAGGTCCCACATGTCACAGTCATATTAAGTACATTTTCCTCAATAAAGACGTTATCAGTGCATGTCTGTGAGTCTAAGGTGTGTGTGTTCTTCACCTCGGCTCAAAGATAACAGCTGGGGCTCTGAGAGTGTCTCCGTATGCTCCCCATGCCTCTTGCGGAGGAACTGCAGTGTGTGTATGTTTTACATTTTAGTCATTTAGCAGACGCTCTTATCCAGAGCAAATTACAGTTAATGAATTCATCTTAGGATAGCTAGGTGAGACAACCACGTCACAGTCATATTAAGTACATTTTTCCTAGAACAGTCTATGACTAGGGTGGCCGGAGTCTGACATTTTTTAGGGCCTTCCTCTGACACTGCCTGGTATAGAGGTACTGGATGGCAAGAATAACAACAATTTTAAGCGTGAGTGGACAAGTGAGAGTGACAGCATGGAATTCAAATAAAGAGATGGACAGGTGAGAGAGGGGGGGGGAATAAAACATCTCCAATTAGAAGAAATAAGTAGCCCTGTGCCACCACCATGATGACCAAATGATCTCGGACTATGAGAGAGCAGCTTGAGTAGCATTGTTCTCGTGGATAACCCATGTCTCCGTTCAGGGCCAAATGTCTAGGGAGATGAACTCAGCCTTGTTGACCACCGATTGGCAGTTCCAAAGCCTGCTGGAAACTAGGAATTCCACCTCGGTTGTGAGGGCAGGGTACACTAGAATAGAAGGGTTGTAGCCCCGGTTGGGGAGCGTCTATAAAGCCTACATGGAGAGGAGGAAACAGGTATAGAAATCACACACATACTTGACAAAGCATCTAAAGAGCAGCAAGAGATAATCTGAAAATAACTAGGGAAGATACTCAAGTGAGAGAGTGGTGTGAAGCCTTCCTCCAGTTCCTTCCTCGAACAACTCGGCTGAACGTCTTTGTTTCAGCGACAGTCTTTGTTTAGGGCGACAACACCGCCGCTTGACAAGACCTCGCTGAAAAACTAGGGAGAGACTGAAGTACTAACACTATTTGCTGATTGCCTAGCAGAGGTGAAGAAAAATACCCCCTCCAACAGACACACCCACCAATCATCACAAAGCTATCACAAATTGACCTGAATCCAGTCCAAGTCAATGTTCCAACACTTCATAGTCACAAGTACTGAGCATTCAGCAGCGATGATTAAGTAGGCTACTAGGTAGAGGGGCAGCACTTAACTAGAACTGCACTAGCCAGACTATACCAACAACAACACTTATTGAAAGACGGAAATATACTTAGGCTACTATTGCAGAGATGTGTTGTCTTTCCAGGCTATAGATGTATATGTGTCTCTGCCCCATGCCTCTCAGAGCCTGTGCAGCTAATAGCCTGCGAAATTCTGTCACAAAATATCACCTCAGATGTTCTACAGGGGAGCTTTAGTGAGATTGCACGGATGGAAAAATGTGCGGACATAGGATCCTTTAGTGGAAGGATATTTCACCAGAAGTGCCTCACTGCTGTATTACGGCTCCCAGTCCCATGTCAGAGAGAATTAGGAGAGGAGGCAGAGGAAATGTAGACCCCGTAATGAGAACTATACTCCCTACAGCCCTCATTGCAACGGATGGCGTAGTCACACTTTGGGCTGTAATGCTGTACACATAATGCAGCCAGACCCATTATTGTGTGGTTCCATTAGGCAGCTGATTGAATAATTTGTCTTTCATGATCATCAATGCTAAAAACAAGGTGCTCTCTAAGTTATGTATGATGTGCTTAGTTACCCCAGTAGCTCGATATTTCTTTGCAAAGATGATGAGGAAGGGACATGTTTTTTTAAGGCAAAGTGGGGACACAGATTACAGTGTCTGGATGGAGGATTGTTGGAGACATCAGGCTAAGTCATTCCACAGGCGCTCTAAGTAATGAATAGTCTATATAGAACATACGACAGGTAGCCCTACGCTGAATCAATGACCACAAATGAGATGGACAATAGCTATTTCCTCCATCTAAGCCGATACTCTATATCAGGGGTGTCAAACTCATTCCATGGAGGGCTGAGTGTCTGCAGGTTTTTGTTCTTATCTTTCAATTTGTGTCTAATTAAGACCTAGACATCCAGGTGAGGGGAGTTCCTAACTAATCAGTGACCTTCATTTGTCAATGTAGTACAAGGGAGGAGTGAAAACCTGTTGGCACTCGGCCCTCCATGGAATTAGTTTGACACCTGTGCTCTATACCAGTGTGTGGAAACAGTTCATATGTAACTCAAATGCAGCTTCTATTGCTATATTGCTAAGCCTCGACATTACCATCATTTAGTTTAATAACTCAAATACTAATCGGCAGATTAAAACCACAACTGCATTCCTTGTGAGCAAAAATGATAAGGTCCTGAGATGTTTTCAAGGTTTTTTAAGTCTCAGTCTTTTACTTATTGGCTGCGTTTTACACAGGCAGCCCAATTCACTAATTGGTCTTTTGACCAATCAGATTAGCTCTGTGTGACAAAAAAAAATGTATGTGATTGGTTAAAAGACCAATCAGTGGAAACATTTTCAGAATTGTAAACACAGCCATAATGCCGATAAGTCACATGATAGAGAAGTAGGCATAACAATAAAAGAAACGGATCAAGAAAGAATATGTTTTTCTAGACTTGGACGTGTAAGAAGAATGAAATAGGTCTTCCACCCCCTCAGATATATGTTAACAATAGTAAGTCATACTGTATGATAATGACTGAACCTGGCCACTTATGTGATCAGACAGAGCCACAACAGTGTCGTGTTTGCCCACGTATAGTATCCACATAGTGGAGACAGCAGGAATGAAAAGAGGAGTCCATATACATTTTATGGCAGGGGCATAATCCAAATATGAAACAGAAGGCCTGGGTTCATTCAGAGGTCTGCAGTGCCAAGGCAGCAATGCATTTGAAATGTCTCCCGGTTATTTGTGAATTACAGGCCAACTATGACTGATACCATTTCCATTTTAATTTGGAGCCGACTGAACGCGGTCCATCCATCATGAGTTTTTAAAGTCAACATGAGACAGACGACAAAGCAGTTCTGGAACATTGCTCAAACCCAAAAGGCCAGCTCATAACTGCTCTATAAAACTCCATGCTAGTAACCTGCTTTTTTCCCCCTCCCTCCTTCTCTCTCTCCCTGACAGACTTAAGATGGTTAGATAAACATCGGGCGAGGCTAGAGATCGCATTGTTCGACCTGAAATTTAAAACAGAGAAAATCGTATACGGAAAGTTATAATTCTAAAAAGCCACTAAGTTAAATGTAAGCATTTGTTTGTTTATTCGTTTCTGCATAATGCTATTCATATTTTTTTCCAGGAGCTCTATCTGCAATAAAACATGGAGGTGACAGAGGAAACCTACACATCATATCTATCTACAAATGAAGAGTTTATTTCTAAAGCGATACATCCACCAATTTTTTTCACATTTGTGTTTTTTCATCAGAAATGATTCCTTATGATTTTAGATGTGTATGAATGTGTTTTTTCATCAGAAATGATTCCTTATGATTTTAGATGTGTATGAATGTGTTTTTTCATCAGAAATGATTCCTTATGATTTTAGATGTGTATGAATTTGTTTTTTCATCAGAAATGATTCCTTATGATTTTAGATGTGTATGAATGTGTTTTTTCATCAGAAATGATTCCTTATGATTTTAGATGTGTATGAATTTGTTTTTTCATCAGAAATGATTCCTTATGATTTTAGATGTGTATGAATGTGTTTTTTCATCAGAAATGATTCCTTATGATTTTAGATGTGTAATGAATGTGTTTTTTCATCAGAAATGATTCCTTATGATTTTAGATGTGTAATGAATGTGTTTTTTCATCAGAAATGATTCCTTATGATTTTAGATGTGTATGAATGTGTTTTTTCATCAGAAATGATTCCTTATGATTTTAGATGTGTAATGAATGTGTTTTTTGTTGTTGTTACAAAATTCTATATATCCATTGTTTAGCTGGAATGGAATGTTTGTATCCTGTAAATTTGACTGTGATATGTGGTTGTCTCACCTAGCTATCTTAAGATGAATGCACTTACTGTAAGTCGCTCTGGATAAGAGCATCTGCTAAATGACTAAAATGTCAAAGTATTACATAGAGATCTCATATTACTGTACTGAATTTTTTATAAATTTTTACGTGTTTTAAATATTTTTTATTTTAACTTTATTTAATTAGGCAAGACAGTTAAGAAAAAAAATATTATTTACAATGACGGCCTAGGAACAGTGGGTTAACTGCCTTGTTCAGGGGCAGAACAACACATTTTTACTTTGTCAGCTCAGGGATTCAATCTAGCAACCTTTTCGTTACTGGCCCAACACCACTAGGCTACCTGCTGCCTCTATCTCTGATATTGATCTCACAAATATATCAATTGTAAAGATCTTTATTGAAAATGTAGTTATTTGTTACATTTGACTGTGTAAAACCTAGCAGTACTATTTACTTCTCTGAGAGTGAGGCGAATATACAGAATTTTGCAAAATAAAATTATTTGATTATTTGTCTCTCTGAAATGAAACAATCAAGTTTTAGATTTTAAACAAAGACATGTCTGTCATTAAACACCCCCGTGTCATGATTTGATAGTGAAAAAACACACACATATCTTTCTTAATTTCTTTAAACAATAAAAGCTCATTTACAAACATTTCTGAAAATGGATATATAGCGTTTTGGAATTCAACTTCTCAAATACTTTTCAGAAGCCAACCTGGTCTTGAAGCCGTTAGTAAAGATGAATCATTTTGATTGACCACCCATTTTTGTCTTTTGGCAAAACTTTACTTAAAGCCTGCAGGTATAAAGAGTCATAACTTGTTATAAACACTTGTGAGCCTTTATAATGTCTTATGATAAGTGAAGTAAAAAGCAGTGGTTGCCTGTTGTTCAAGTGATTCACCAAAGAAAGGATTGATATTGTTCATCGACTGCATTCAGGTGAAAAGCCAAGCCAATTGGGCTTCATGGTTTACAAGCCAATTGGGCTTCATGGTTTACAAGCCAATTGGGGCTTTATTAAGCTTCATTAATCAGGAACAACAGCATCCGAGCAGAGTAATTAATTAATCTATTTTAATCAGATTGAAACAAGATGATCCCATTATTTTGAAAGGCGTCTGGCTAGTCAAGGAGGGAAATCACATGCAGGACTTCAGTCAGCGAGAGATGAGATACAAAAGAAAGCCTTTAATTGAGACATTGCAAAGTCTAACAAACCTGTTTCGTAACATATCTTGAAAATGAGTGTGTGGGCCTAATGGCTCTCAATTCAAATACCTTTACAACAAGTATTGAAGCCACCTAAGTGGTCTTTCTATTGTAAATAAAAGCTGTCCACATCAGTCTAGACCCATTGTCTTACTTCAGATTGTGTCACTCCTACGCAACGCTCATCCCTCAACCGATCTGTCTTGTAGGACATGGAACTCATTTTCAAATTGTAATACTGAGCATTTGTTATGTCACTGTGCTCCCGTATGAGTCTCCATGGAATAGGCAAAATCACTAGCTAAATGATTACAAACATTGTAACAGTGGTTTAAAAGTGCTGGCTATCTCCTGCAAAAATGATCGGTCGTTAGTGCAGTGACAACATGATCAGCTGCTTAGCTTACTGTTGTAAACATTAGTTAGCTAGTTAGCTCTACCTTGCTTTACTAACATAAAACTTGTGTTTAGCCTGTTTAAATTACCCTGATGTTGTAGACATGCAGCACCACAATTAGGAGGGACTGTTATCAGAAATCAGTCTGTAGATCCTGTTTCTCTGTGATCGCAAAGGTTACTTTGTATTGTTGGGTCAGCTGAGCACAGCAGCTGACTCGGGACTGGAGGCTACTCAATGACTCGCGGCAGAACACCTGCTGCAGGAAAACGCATAATAATGTTAGAATTAGTGCTACTCCTGTAGCTTGCTAACTAGCGAGCTTTGTTTGAATGCATTGAACATTGTGTGTGCAGCACTACGCAAGGTAGGTTGGTTAGCAACATTGTTTCAGTGTAGACATGCAGGCTTCTGATGTTGGACAGATTTATGCTAGGTTTAGTGCCCTTTGTCAAACTTGAGAAATGCTGCTTTTTGAACGACACATATCGTTAACTAGATGTAAAAGGGATTGATTTAAACTTCCAATAGAAATGAAAAAAATGATGGACAGATTTATTGTTTTAGCTTAGAGTGATTCAGACTGTTATCAGAAATGGGGTTCAGCAAACGATGTCATCCTAGGTAATATTTTCAAATGTTAGACATCACATTGTAGCCAAACTCATTTTGATCTATTCCATTACCCTTTGCGAGATATGACAAAGATCAGTGCAGGTGGAATCAATGCACTATCTGACATAAGACAATGGTCTAGACCAAGCACTCTCACATCGGTCCTACTGTATATTTATGTGGGTACATTGGATTTGTATAGATTTGTGTGAAAACATCTGTGAATGACAGGGTGTGTTTAGGAGTGTTTAATTTCAACTAGATTCAAGCAAACATTTGCATCATGTTTTTTATTTTCACTGTGACCTTTGTTTCCCTTAAAATGGCATTAAAACAGCATTTTCCAGCAGTTGTAGTGATTCCTCTCAATACACAATCAGGCTTTCTAAAACCCTGTTGTGTGATGTCTTTTGGAGATTTGCAAATATTACATTTAAATGTTGTTATTGGTCTCCAATCCCAGGAGCCCTTCCGCTCGCATGATTTTATGACGCACATCTGTGTGGTAGAGCTGTCCAGCATCACCTGCTAACCCCACAGCCCAGTTTCTACTCCTAAAAAAACACATTGCTCTCTTTAAGGCTCTTCTTGACCTCTCTACCATTCTTTCTTCATCTCCCTTCATTTATTTATTTCTCTCTTCCTCCAATCCTTTACAACATATTTGATCTAATTGGATGCATACAGTAGAACCCCATTTGGAACACAGTTGTATTGTTCTTGAAGTGTTTGTTTTTTTGTTTGCACCCTGTGTCTATGCAAGGGAAGTACTTGGAATGTCTGACTCATCCAATGCCTGTTGAGACACAATATATGTCTGTTTTCAAATGTGGAAATGAACTGATACAGTAGGTATCAAGAATGAGAGATTAGAGGAAATAGGAAACAATGTAAATAACGTCAGACAACACAACACAAACGGCAGCTTATCCAATGCGGTCCAATCACATTTGGTTTGTTTTCTGTTTCTCATCGACTTTCCACATTAATCATAGCAGGGACTGTCTCTGCATGATCGAGCCAAATTATTACAGCTAAACACACAAGACTGCGGAATGATTTAAAGGCCCAGTGCGGTCATAATCGTGAGTTGTCATTCTTGATACACACAAGAAACTGTTGTGCATGAAACACCCAGGAGCGTTGCTGTTTTTGACACAAATCAGTGTGCCTGGCACCTACTACCGTACCCCGTTCAAAGGCACTTAAATCTTTTGTCTTGCCCATTCACCCTTTCTATAGCACACATACACAATCCATGTCTCAACTGTCTCAAGGCTTAAAAATCCTTATTTAACCTGTCTCCCCCCCTTCATCTATACTAATTTGAAGTGGATTTAACAAGTGACATCAATAAGGGTTCATAGTTTTTCACCTGGATTCATGGAAAGAGAAGGTGTTCTGAATGTTTGTATACTCAGTGTACTTCCACACTACACTAAAAAAATGAAGGGTTCAACAAGGGTTCTTCTAAGAACATTAGGGTTCTTGGAACTGAAAATTGACCCCAAAATGTTCTTCCAAAAATCCTATAAGAGATGGGGTTCATCGAGGAATCTCCTTAGTTGGTATGGGTTCTTCCAGGAACATTAGGATTTGAATTTGAAAGGACAGCAGGTGCAGGCACTTAACTGAAAAATGTAAAAATCTCAATTTAAGGTCATATTTGTCCCTTGTAGGATATAAATTGATGCTATTTTACGATGATACCATTTATCTTTTCATATTTGTGCAAGTCTTTCTAAAACAGAAAATGGACACAATTCAATGGATATCAATCAACAGAGAGGTCAGAATATATATGCTATAAGAATATAAGAATATATATGCTATAAGAATATATATGCTATAAGAATATATATGCTATAAGAATATGTAGGCTATAAGAATATGCTGAAGGCTAGCTGTATTGG
This sequence comes from Oncorhynchus tshawytscha, assembly GCF_018296145.1. Lineage (NCBI taxonomy): Eukaryota > Metazoa > Chordata > Actinopteri > Salmoniformes > Salmonidae > Oncorhynchus > Oncorhynchus tshawytscha. The sequence continues at coordinate 24,123,992 of NC_056444.1, forward strand.
GTGCAGATGACTGGACTGCTCACTTTGTGTCCGCAGGTACATAGACGAGGAGGCATACAAAGGTATGTCAATTGGTATTGGTGTGTTATGCAGATCACATTTACCATCCTGCTCCCTTACCTCGTCAATGAAAATCTCACAGGCCTCTACATTATGGACAACAGTGTTTTTCATTCACATTTACCACAAAAACCAAGGTATGAATACTGTTATGTGCATGTTTTGTTAAACATCTGTATAATTGCTATTTTTTTGGATTTACAGACTTCACCCTCCCTACACCTCTTATGAATTTAACAGGAAACCTGTCTGATCACCATGCACTGCAAAATCATTCTGGCTGTGGATACGGAGAACATCAACACATTAACATCAACACGCCAGAGGATAAACCCATTAGACTTGGGGCTCTGCTGGGAGTTTTCATCATATTTGTATTATTTTATTCTGCTTTGCCACTAAAATCATAACAAACACTGACAACTAAAATATTGTGTTATTGTTGTTGTTGTTATGCATATTATTATTATTATTAATAATAATAATAGGGGAAGGGGGGGGTAGTTCAAAAATATACCCCAATAGGTTCTTCAAAAGGTTCTTTGAGGATCCATTAAAAGGGGTTCTTTGAATAACTTATAGTGGTTCCCTACAGTTTCAATTTGAAGGACCCCTAAAGGATACTCCGGGAACCTTTTCTTTTTAAAGTGTATGTGGTTGAAATAATACTGTGATATTGTGAAAATGATGATAATGCCCTTTTAGTGTAAGAGCTGTTTGAAAAGACCGCCTGAAATGTTTGTCTGAATTGGTGGGATGGGGTTTTCAAGGCGGTTAATTAGTTAATAGACCGATAAGAAAGAGAGTTCCAAAGGTCTCCGCCAAAAGCAGCTAGTTGTCAGTTTTCCCCTCCCCACTCAGACCGCACCCAGGCAGTCCTAGCTAAATTCTTGCTTGATTACCTGCTCTTTGCTAAGAAGCTATTTGTGTTTCTTTTTGACCATTTTAATTGAAAACAATCACCGTAAGTTACCCAGAAATGGTTTGATATTGAGATAAAAACGACTGCATTTTGCCTTTAAGTGTCTGGGCCCCTCACAGTGGAGATAGAGAAATGATTAATAGCTTCAACAAAACCGGACAGAAATGTAAAAAAGATTAACATTGACTGCTGCCTAGGGTGGTTCTCTTTACGTAAATCTAAATACAGTAGCTGCAGGCTAGCTGTAGGCTCACTGTACATTAAATACACAATTACAGAGCGAAGTAAACACTGTCTCTGTGACTATACCCTCACTAACATACTTCTAAGAATGCTTTCCCAATACATTGTGTCTTATTAAATACTATTAAAGTGTGGACATTGGAACTGAACCACAACATCTAATTCAACTGACCACATTCATATAGTGTCATAATATATTGATATGTATTCCATGTACTGATAACTATAATGTCATGGTGCACAACAATAAATAGTCAATAACCAGAATGTCACAAGTAAAACAAGAGAAATGGTGTGTTCTCCCTTGTACATATTGGATGAATGCTGACATTGCTGTAAGAATTTTATGTATCAGCTGATATTGCTCTTCTGCAAATAGATGATTCATGAAATCTCAGATTGTTACAATCAGATAATGTCATACATCATGGTTCAGCGGTAATGAAAGAATCAGGTTGTCCTTTATTGGAAATGTGGCATAGTCGCCTAAGGGAGGACAAGCTTGAGCTAGCTGTTTTTAGTACAAGAAGGGAGAATTACTTCGATAATAGGAGCGCGAACAGAGGAATATACAACACAAATATTGCTCATAGTAGCTTGTGTTCAATAATACTTGTCATCAAACAATAACATGTTGGCACTAGTTTTGGATCCACATAAGCATCTTTTATTTTATTTTATTTCACCTTTATTTAACCAGGTAGGCCAGTTGAGAACAAGTTCTCATTTACAACTGCGATCTGGCCAAGATAAAGCAAAGCACTGTGACAAAAACAACAACACCGAGTTACACATAAACAAACTTACAGTCAATAGCACAATAGAAAAATCTATGTACAGTGTGTGCAAATGTAGAAGAGTAGGGAGGTAAGGCAATAAATAGGCCATAGAGGCGAAATAATTACAATTTAGCATTAACACTGGAGTGATAGATGTGCAGATGATGATGTGCAAGTAGAGATACTGGGGTGAAAAAGAGCAAGAGGATAAATAACAATATGGGGACGTGGTAGCTGGATGTGCTATTTACAGATTGGGTGTGTACAGGTACAGTGATCGGTAAGCTGCTCTGACAGCTGATCCTTAAAGTTAGAGAGGGAGATATAAGACCCCAGCTTCAGTGATTTTTGCAATTTGTTCCAGTCATTGGCAGTAGAGAACTGTAAGGAAAGACGGCCAAAGTAAATGTTGGCTTTTGGGATGACTCGTGAAATATACTTGCTGGAGTGGGTGCTACAGGTGGGTGTTGCTATGGAGACCAGTGAGCTGAGATAAGGTGGGGCATTACCTAGCAAAGACTTATAGATGACCTGGAGCCAGTGGGTTTGGCGACGAATATGTAGTGAGGGCCAGCCAACGAGAGCATACAGGTCGCAGTGGTGGGTAGTATATGGGGCTTTGGTTACAAAACGGATCTCACTGTGATAGACTACATCCAGTTTGCTGAGTAACGTGTTGGAGGCAATTTTGTAAATGATATCAACAAAGTCAAGTATCGGTAGGATAGTCAGTTTTATGAGGGTATGTTTGGCAGCATGAGTGAAGGAGGCTTTGTTGCAAAATAGGAAGCCGATTCTAGATTTAACTTTGGATTGGAGATGCTTAATGTGAGTCTGGAAGGAGAGTTTACAGTCTAACCAGACACCTAGGTATTTGTACTTGTCCACATATTCTAAGTCAGAACCGTCCAGAGTAGTGAAACTAGTCTGGCGGACGGGCTCAGGCAACAATCGGTTGAAGAGCATGCATTTAGCTTTACTAGCATTTAAAAGCAATTGGAGGCCACGGGAGGAGTGTTGTATGGCATTGAAGCTTGTTTGGAGGTTTGTTAACACAGTGTCCATAGAAGGACCAGATGTATGCCGAATGGTGTCGTCTGCGTAGAGGTGGACCAGAGAATCACCAGCAGCAAGAGTGACATCATTGTTATATACAAAGAAAAGAGTCGGCCCGAGATTTGAACCCTGTGGCACCCCCATAGAGATTGCCAGAGGTCCGGATAACAGGCCCTCCAATTTGACACACTGGACTCTATCTGAGAAGTAGTTGGTGAACCAGGCGAGCAGTCATTTGAGAAACCAAGGCTATTGAGTCTGCCAGTAAGAGTGCGTTGATTGACAGAATCGAAAGCCTTGGCCAGGTCGATGAAGATGGCTGCACAGTACTGTCTTTTATCGATTGCAGTTATGATATCGTTTAGGACCTTGAGCGTGGCTGAGCTGCACCCATTACCAGCTTGGAAACCAGACTGCATAGTGGAGAAGGTACGGTGGGATTCGAAATGGTCAGTGATCTGTTTGTTGACTTGGCTTTTGAAAATTTTAGAAAGGCATGGCAGGATGGATATAGGTGTATAACAGTTTGGGTCTAGAGTGTCTCCCCCTTTGAAGAGGGGGATGGCCGCGGCAGCTCTCCAATCTTTGGGGATCTCAGACGATATGAAAGAGAGTTTGAACAGGCTAGTAATAGGGGCGGTAACAATTTTGGTGGATCATTTTAGAAAGAGAGGGTCCGGATTGTCTAACCCAACTGATTTGTAGGGATCCAGATTTTTCAGCTCTTTCAGAACATCAGCTGTGTGAATTTGGGTGAAGGAGAAGTGTGGGGGCTTGGACAAGTTGCTGCAGGGGGTGCTGAGCTGTTGGCCGGGGTAGGGGTAGCCAGGTGGAAAGCATGGCCAGCCATAGACAAATTCTTATTGAAATTAGCGATTATCATAGATTTATCAGTGGTGACAGTGTTTCCTAGCCTCAGCGCAGTGGGCAGCTGGGAGGAAAACGAAAACAGTGTCCCAAAACGATTTGGAATTAGTGCTACAGGAAGCAAATTGTTGTTTGAAAAAGCTAGCCTTAGCTTTCCTAACTGACTGAGTATATTCGTTCCTGACTTCCCTGAAGAGTTGCATATCGCGGGGGCTATTCGATGCTAATGCAGAACGCCACAGGATGTTTTTGTGCTGGTTAAGGACAGTCAAGTCTGGGGTGAAACAACGGCTATATCTGTTCTTAGTTCTGCATTTTTTGAATGGGGCATGCTTATTTAAGATGGCGAGGAAAGCACTTCTAAAGAGCAACCAGGCATCCTCTACTGACAGGATGAGGTCAATATCCTTCCAGGATACCCAGACCAGGTCGATTAGAAAGGCCTGCTAGCTGAAGTGTTTTAGGGAGAGTTTGACAGTGATGAGGGGTGGTCATTTGACCGCGGACCCATTACGCACACAGGCAATGAGGCAGTGACTGATATCCTGGTGGAAGACAGCAGAGGTGTATTTAGAAGGCAAGTTGGTCAGGATGATATCTAAGAGGGTGCCCATGTTTACGGATTTAGGGTTGTACCTGGAAGGTTCCTTAATAATTTGTGTGAGATTGAGGGCATCTAGCTTAGTGTCACGCCCTGGCCATACAGAGGCTTTTTAATCTCTATTTTGGTTAGGCCAGCGAGTATTCACAGGCCTGTGTGCTCGGTGCCAGCGTCCCGCATTTGCCGGGTGGAAGCTGGCATCCAGCCAGAACGGGGGGGGGGGAGGGGGGCAGCTATGTGGTCCAGAACCAAGTCTCCCTCCAGTCGTGATCTGCCAGAGCCGCCCTCCTGTCCGGAGCTGCCAGAACCATCCTCCTGTCCGGAGCTGCCAGAGCCACCCGTCAGTCCAGAGGCGCCACCTAAGTGGGCCAAGACTGAGGTGGAGCAGCACATCCCACACCCAAGCCGCCGCCGTAAAGAAGGCCCACCCGGACCCTCCCCTTTAGAGTCAGGTTTTGCAGCCGGAGTCCTTACCTTTGGTGGGGGGTACTGTCACGCCCTGGCCATAGAGAGGCTTTTTATTCTCTATTTTGGTTAGACCAGGGTGTGACTAGGGTGTGCATTCTATGTTCTTTTTTCTATGTTTTTGTATTTCTTTGTTTTTGGCCGGGTATGTTTCTCAATTAGGGACAGCTGTCTGTCATTGTCTCTGATTGAGAACCATACTTAGGTAGCTCTTGCCCACATGGGTTTTGTGGGTAGTGTCTTTCTGTTTTTGTGTCTGCACCAGACAGTACTGTTTCGGTTGTTCTCTTTGTTGTTTTGTCATTCAGTGTTCTGTTCTATTAAATAATGATGAACACGTACCACGCTGCACCTTGGTCCTCACCTTCTTCCACCAACAGCCGTTACACTTAGATTGTAGGACAGCCTGGGTGTTAAGCATATCTCAGTTTAGGTCACCAAACAGTACAAACTCTGAAGATAGATGGGGGCAATCAATTCACATATGGTGTCCAGGGCACAGCTGGGGGCTGAATGGGGTCTATAACAAGCGGCAACAGTGAGAGACTTGTTTTTGGAAAGGTGGATTAAAAGTAGAAGCTCGAATTGTTTGAGCACAGACCTGGATAGTATGACAGAACTCTGCAGGCTATCTCTGCAGTAGATTGCAACTCGGCCCCCTTTGGCAGTTCTATCTTGTTGGAAGATGTTATAGTTAGGGATGGAAATGTCAGGATTTTTGGTCGCCTTCCTAAGCCATGATTCAGACACGGCTAAGACATCAGGGTTGGCAGAGTGTGCTAAAGCATCTGTAAACTGATTGTTCCTAGTTGGCATAGAACAGGTACAGTAGAACTGGGGAACGAGTAATGCCATCGGGGGTACACCAAATAAAGATGTGATTCACATTTTTATTTAATTTTTTATAATAAATAAATTGTATTTAAAAAATAAAAACAAATCTTCAAATTTTCAAACAGTCCATTTATATTTTCCTACAGGGCTTCACATTTGGGTGATGTTTTTTCTCACCTGAGTAGCCTCGTATCACTGCCAAAAATAAAATTAAACCATCTAGTGTTCAGCGAAATAACAACACAATGTCAAATACAGGTAGCCTAGTCAAATAATTAACATCCAATCACATTAACCGTTACTCTCTCGCAGGGATTCCACTAACGGTCAGTATGTAGCCAAACGCAGCTGCTGCTCATTCTGTTTGCTCGAAAATGTATAAATGGTTAAAAAAAGTAAGGCCCACATTCATAGAGACACATACCAGCTCTACTGGTAGTACTGCTAGTACCAGCAGTACTACACCTGCAGCTGTCGATGACACAAGTTGTTCTGCTTCCACAAGCACATCCAATGCTAACATCAGTAATTCTACATTTGTTGTTAGCCCAGCTAGTTGTGAATCTGATGCAGCCAAAGAGCATGCCCCCTTAATGCCCCCTTACCCAGGAAAGCACAGAACAACAAACAGGGACGTTGGTCCATCGAAGATGAGAACCACATTGATTTGATTTGGTGTTTGCTTATATTGGGAGTAGTGCCTTTCCTCAACCACAGTGTGTTATATGTGCAAAAGTACTATCTCACAACTCGATGGAACCTTCACTCTTTTTATTATTTATTTATTTTTATTTCACCTTTATTTAACCAGGTAGGCTAGTTGAGAACAAGTTCTCATTTACAACTGCGACCTGGCCAAGATAAAGCATAGCAGTGTGAACAGACAGCAACACAGAGTTACACATGGAGTAAACAATAAACAAGTCAATAACACAGTAGAAAAAAAATGTAATAAATAAAAAATTGTCTATATACATTGTGTGCAAAAGGCAGGCGAATAATTACAATTTAGCAGATTAACACTGGAGTGATAAATTATCAGATGGTCATGTGCAGGTAGAGATACTGTGGTGCAAAAGAGCAGAAAAGTAAATAAATAAAAACAGTATGGGGATGAGGTAGGTAAATTGGGTGGGCTATTTACCGATGGACTATGTACAGCTGCAGCGATCGGTTAGCTGCTCAGATAGCAGATGTTTAAAGTTGGTGAGGGAGATAAATGTCTCCAACTTCAACGATTTTTGCATTTCGTTCCAGTCACAGGCAGCAGAGAACTGGAAGGAAAGGCGGCCAAATGAGGTGTTGGCTTTAGGGATGATCAGTGAGATACACCTGCTGGAGCGCGTGCTACGGGTGGGTGTTGCCATCGTGACCAGTGAACTGAGATAAGGCAGAGCTTTACCTAGCATGAACTTGTAGATGATCTAGAGCCAGTGGGTCTAGCGACGAATATGTAGCGAGGGCCAGCCGACTAGAGCATACAGGTCGCAGTGGTGGGTGGTATAAGGTGCTTTAGCAACAAAGCGGATGGCACTGTGATAGACTGCATCCAGTTTGCTGACTCTTGCGAAGACATTTAGAAACAAAACATGCCAATTTGAAAAATAAGCCACAGGAGTTGTTTGAGGGAGAATTCAGATGACTTTCGAGTAGTAAGACATGTATAAAAGCAACATATAGCATTAATAAGAAGGGGCTAGAAGCGTCTTATATGGTGAGCTACTAAGTGGCTACGTCAGGCAAGCCCCATACTATTGTGGAGGACTTAATTCTTCCTGCTACCGCGGATATGGCTGGGACAATGCTGGGGAAAAAGGCCAAAAGAACTATACAGACAATGCCTCCATCAAACAACACAGTTTCACGACGCATCAGTGACCTGCCAGGAGATGTTTTGAAATAATTACTGCTTCGCATACAAGCCAGTGAATTCTATGCATTACAGCTGGATGAGTCAACAGACATGGCGGGCCTGGTACAGTTCCTGGTATACGTCCGTTACGTTTATGGGGGTCAATTAAGGAAGACATCCTCTTCTGCAAACCACTGGAAACCAGGACGACAGGAGAGGATATTTTAAAGTACTAGACAGCTTTGTGACATCAAATGAACTTTGGTGGTCAAGATGTGTTGGTATCTGTACTGATGGAGCAAAAGCCATGACAGGGAGACATGGTGGAGTGGTAACACGCGTGCAAACAGTGCTCCCGACGCCACGTAGGTACACTGCAGCATCCACCAAGAGGCTCTTGCTGCCAAAGGAAAGACGTTTTGAACACTACAGTGAAAATGGTTAACTTTGTTAAAGCAAGGCCCCTGAACTCTCGTGTATTTTCTGCACTATGCAATGATATGGGCAGCGACCATGTAACGCTTTTACAACATACAGAAGTGCACTGGTTATCAAGGGACAAGGTACTGACACGTTTTTTTAAAATTGAGAGACGAGCTTAATGTTTTCTTTACTGACCATAATTTTCACTTGTCTGATCGCTTGCATGACGACGAGTTTCTCACACGACTGGCCTATCTAGGTGATGTTTTTTCTCGCCTGAATGATCTGAATCTAGGATTACAGGAACTCCCAGCAACTATATTCAATGTGTGGGACAAAATTGAGGCTATGATTAAGAAGTTGGAGCTCTTCTTTGTCTGCATTAACAAGGACAACACACAGGTCTTTCCATCATTGTATGATTTTTTGTGTGCAAATGAAGTCAAGCTTACAGACAAAATATCAAATGTGATATAGCAAAGCACCTGATTGAGTTGGGTGCGCAATTACCCAGGTACTTTCGCTAAACAGATGACACAACAACTGGATTTCTTATCCCTTTCATGCCCTGCCTCCAGTCCACTTACCGATATCTGAACAAGATAGCCTCATTGAAATTGCAACAAGCGGTTCTGTGAAAATTGAATTTAATCAGAAGCCACTGCCAGATTTCTGGATTGGGCTGTGCTCAGTGTATCCTGCCTTGGTAAATCACACTGTTAAGACACTGATGCAATTTTTGCAACCACGTACCTATGTGAGAGTGTATTCTAGGCCCTCACTAGCATGAAAAGTAAATACAGGCACAGACTGTGTGTGGAAAATGACTTAAGACTGAGACTCTCCAATACAACCCAACCTTGCAGAGTTATGTGCATCCTTTCAAGCACACGCTTCTCATTAACCTGTGGTGAGTTATTCACAATTTTCAATTAACAAATCAAGTTTTATATGTATAGAGCAAAATTATTGATTATTATTATATTATTATTTGTGCCCTGGACCTATAAGAGCTATTTGTAACTCCCCATGAGCTGGGTTGTGACAGAAACCCTTTATGTTTAATAAATGGATCATATAGCGTGTGTGTGGCAGGCTTACAATGATGGCAAAAAACAACATTTGAGAGTACTCTGATCCTGGTGCTAGAGGGGGTACGCAGCTGGAGGTTGAATATTTGAAGGGGTATGGGACTATAAAAAGTTTGGGAACCACTGGCCTAGAAAATAACAAAAAAGCCAAATCATGTTCTTGAAATTGTATATTTTCTTACTTGCCTCTTGACACGTACTGTACACTGACTATACCAAACATCAGGAACGCTTTTTCGCCCTCAGAGCAGCCTCAATTCATAGGGGCATGGACTCCACAAGCTGTCGGAAGAGTTCCACAGGGATGCTGACCCATGTTGACTCCAATGATTCCCACAGTTGTGTCAAGTTGGCTGGATGTCCTTTGCGTGGCGTTTTATCCCCCCCCGGGATAAAAAATACAATAAAAATAAAAACATTATGTCCATTAAGCGTGAAAAAACCAGCAGCGTTGCAGGTCTTGACACAAACCGGTGCATTTTGGCACTTACTACCGTATCCCGTTCAAAGACACCTCTATCTTGTCCATACACCCCCTCATTGGCACACATACACAATCCGTGTCTCAATTTTTAACCTGTTTCCTCCCCTTCATCTACACTGATTGAAGTGGATTTAACAAGTTTCAATAAGGGATCATAGCTTTCACCTGGTCAGTCTATGTCATGGAAAGAACACGTTCTTAATGTTTTAATGTTTGGTAGGCTTATCCAATGGAAATATGGATAGGCCTACCAGGTGGCACTACACTAAACTGGCACTTGACATGAATATGTTTAAAACTGTGGTCTCAAGATAATTAATCTTCCAAAATAACACTGACCAGTTTAAGAAGTGCTATTGTACTGAGTGCGCCAGCATTTCCCAGCACCAACACATCACAAAATGTTTATGCATGACCATTTTCATTATCTGTCTCTGTTTCTTTCTCTGTCTGTCTCTGTCTGTCTGTCTCTCTCTCCCTCTCTCTCTCTCTCTCTGTCTCTCTCTCTCTCTCTTTCTCTCTATATATCTCTATCCCTCTCCCTCTTTATCCCTGTGTCCCTGTCTCCCCTCCTCAGGGACACACAGAGAGACTTTTTGGCATTCTCAATTAACCGAATCACCTCTCATTTGGGTGTCTGAGTAACAAGTCGAACATTAAGGAATTAAACCTTCCAGTTACAGCAATTAGCAGGTGCATTTATGATTTCTCAATTGGCATCCTGACGCACCTGCATATTAAAGACATGGAAATAGTCCTGATTATTATTAATGGGATGCATAGAGAGGCGTGCAGGTGGTCACACAGGCCCTGAAATACAACTGATCTGATTAGAAGATGAGAAGACGCAAGCATCTCCTTTAGCATCTGGGAGGATCAGATGTCCTCATGGAGAGAGGAGTTAAATGATCAAATTAAATTATGTTTGGAATTGTATTAGGGTACCTTACCCATTCTATCTGGACTAGTCCGGACTATTTACATTGACACCCTCCCCCCTTTGTTTTTATACTGCTGCTACCCGCTGTTTATGATCTATGGATAGTCACTTTAACCCTACTTACATGTACATATTTATCAGGATAAAGGTAAGACCCAGATGCAGACCGTGTCAAAGTAACAATGTTTATAACAGCAACAGGGGTAAAGGTACAGGATGGCACGCAGGCTCAGGGTCGGGTCAGTCAGAGGTCGGCAATCCAGAGGTGGGGCAAAGGTACAGGACGGCAGGCAGGCTCAGGGGCAGGCAGAGTGGTCAGTCGGGCGGGCTCAGGGTCAGGACAGGCAAGGGTCAAAACCAGGAGGATGAGAAAAGAGAGACTGGGGAAAAGCAGGCGCTGATACAAAAAGCACTGGTTGACTTGACAAACAAGACAAACTGGCCCAGACAGACAGAAAACACAGGTATAAATACCCAGATGATAAGTGGGAGAGATGGGCGACACCTGGAGGGGGTGGAGACAAGCACAAGGACAGGTGAAACAGATCAGGGCGTGACAATATTACCTCGACTAACCTGTACCCCCGCACATTGACTCAGGACCGGTACCCCCTGTACGTATATAGCCTCCTTATTGTTCTTTTATTGTGTTACTTTTTATTTAGTAAATATTTTATTAACTCTATTTCTTGAACTGCATTGTTGGTTAAGGGCTTGTAAGTAAGAATATCACGGTAAGGTCTACCTGTTGTATTCGGCGCATGTGACAAATATCATTTGATTTGATTTATTATCACTGTATTCTGCTCCACTTGTTACGTCTTCCATTTAATCGAACAACAAACATTCACTGCAACATTTCAAGCACAGTAGTATTTTTCTCCAAAAAGTGTTGTTTGCCCATGAAATCTATTGGTGGTTGGATTCATACAAAATTGAAACACTGATCTATTCTAGCAACCCTCCAGCCTGAATTTTAATTAAACTGTCTTTAGTGACCGGTCTTGATTGAGAAGCCAAGGGCCAAACTCTTCAATATGCTTCCAATGTTTCTCTGTGAGGGAATCAGAGTATTTGGCATTGTGATATCTGGACTGAGGACGACACCAGAGACCAACCATGGGAGCCAAGCTGGACTGCATCTATCTGTGTAAATCATGTGTAAACATTGCTGGATTGATGCTGAGGGAAAAAACACTCCGTGCCAATGAGTATAGTCTGTGAACATGTCTCACAGAAATGGGTTTTATACATTTGTGCTTGCTCCATTGTGCTTGCCCACGCACTCAAGGACACACGCATTGAGCAAAAACAATCGCAACATGTTAAATAGATGGGATTATCCAAGGCGAGTTCCAAATACACGTATACGAATATGAGTGAAGTCAAACCAAATTCACAATTTGTTCTGTAAAATGGCCACTGACTCCTCCTGCACTGACATAGGGAGTTATCTTAGCTCAGGATTGCCTGTGATTGCAGTGTTTAGTGTGGCTTACAGAGGTCGCTGCCCCAATCTCCCCATTCTTAGTGCATAATAGGTACTTCTCCAGGCCTGGCCTGCCCTCTGTCTGGTCTGCCATGCCTTGTGCCTGGCTTCACTCCCCAGGCTCTGAGAGTATCCAATTTCCCCTGGCTGGGAGGGACTCTCTGCCTCAGAGCCCCACAGCCACAGCAGCACTATTGCTTCGCCCCATCTGTGAAGTGTCTTTGGGTTACATTTAATCGCCTCACGGATCCCTTACTTTTTAACCCTGCCACCCTCACCAGAATCACACGGACACATCCCACCACAGCACACCTGCTGACATGGGATACCTGAAGAGTCATCTTTCATCAAGGAGGATGCATGCACCTGCTGCTTAGCTTACGTGTCATGGCCGGGGCCATATGTGAGTGTATTTGAAGCAGAAAGGCAGCATTCGGAACTTGTACACACCTCATCAGTGGTTTCCTCAAATGGAACAATCGTGTGAGAGTTGTAAAGACAATAAAAAATGACAACAGGACGGAGAGGGGGTAAACAAAAACAATGATGCATCAATCGGGACCCGGGTTTAATAGTTTGGATCGTCACTTAGCTGTGTCTCTGTCTGTCTGTGCCGGTAGAGGTGATAGGCCACTGGAGACAGGAGACAGCTTGCAGCTCTCGGTTTCACCTCATTTTCATAATCATAAGGCATTCTGGAGCTGCAGCTGTGCCAATATTGTGCGGTGGGTCACATCAGGGGAAAACATGATTCTATTACTCTGTAAGTGTCCAGGCATAGTCTCCTTCTGGCAGACACAGGATGGGATGGGCCTCTAAAAGGGAGGCTGGAGAATTACAAAAAAATTGGATCAAATTTAGAAATATGGACCCAATTCCATTTCCCTCTTCACTCTGTCTGTACGTTTCAGCATACGGCTACACAGATAACAAACGACTGTCATAAAAAATGTTACAGAAAAAGGAAAAGGAGGGCCCCAAATGCATTGAGGGCAGCAAATGAAACTGGAAGTTAGATATACTGTATATTTGAAATGAATTTTAAATGTAGTCCAAAGATTATATCAAATGTATTATTTTGTGTCCGCCTCCCATACAAAACCGTTCATGGACAGCTGTTGAAGCATTCTGACTGACTTGTCTGCTACCAAAGAGCATTCGCCCTGGTTCGGCCACTCGTCCAACATACGAATCCTAAACCCAGAACCAAATCAAGCAGCTGTCTGCGTGTGAAGTTGTCCTTCAACTCAGCATAACAGTTTCAGCAGCAACACCACTACGTTAATATTTAATCACACATGACCTTGAGGTTAGTCCCATTATGGTCTATTCATTAGATTTGACCGATGTCAAATACAACCCGACACCCCCTTTTCACCACCAAAGCAAACCATAATGAAAGCAAATAGAGAGAATACAGCAAATACTAGGAAAGAATCAACTTTCTTTTTTTCAGTCTCTGTTTTCAGTATTTGCCTTCCTCATGTCTAAAGTGCTTTATGTCTCTACTACTTTGTTCTTTTCAAAATAATCAGGGACATCTAAAAAACGGTATGCCATTTAGGGTAAAATATGACTTTGGAAAATAATTTACTTGTCATGTCATCTAAAGTCACAGGTTGAGTGCTGCACTCAAGCGTTCATAGACAGCACACCATGCACCATTAGTGGTTGGACTACCGTACACCCTGAAAGGCCTTGAATCATCTCTGTAGATATATTTTTCACATTTGGCACCTTTTATCTCACAAAACAGCATATGGAACAGAGGAGCTACATTTGAGTTAATAGACATATAACATCAAACACGTAATCTGTACACACATACGCTATAATACTCTACATAAAAATGTAAAATAAATGTAGTCCTTAAGAGTCTACTGAAGAACCCAATCGTCAATCTAAGTCACGTAATAAAAATATCCCCATCAAAATCCGTCAGTTTAAGCTAGAGATGTCCGTTTTTGTTTTGCATGGACCGCTTCTCAATCCACCGCATCCGCGTATTTGTCGAAGGCGGCTGAGCTACAGCGGTGCTTGTCAGACCACGAGACCCGAAAATGTGTTCTTCTCACAAAAACATCTGTAGCGTCCGGACTGTTTGGCCTACAAACTGTTGACCACTCTACAGTATGGAAAGGGGAGACTCTCACGAACACAATTGTGTTTTTCTCTACGACTCGTCTGAAATCAGTAAAGTTTATGTGCCAACTTCTGTCTGGAGGTAAAGCACAGTAATAAGCTTCGTACAACTAACCAATAACCTAGATACGTAGGACCATATCACACAGTGCTGGCAATACCCTCTGCAAAGACAGACAGCACAAGAAAGATGTTTCCAATATAGCAACAAATTGGAAATAGAGTAGGGAAGAATACTGAAGTTTATACCTGGGCTATCAACACATTGATTCATTTCAGCTGGACTGACATGGCAGGGCACAGCTTTACAGACTCCTGGGGGACTTAGAGAACATGTATGCAGAAAATTGGAAATCAATACAGGTTTCTCACTAGCAAAAGCAGCGCTATTTTAGCTACAGGAGTGAGGGCATGCCAGTAGAGTTCCTAGAGTTATGTTCGTCCGTATTGGCGCCATGACGATATGGCCAGGGCGATGCCTCTCTATTCACACGTAAAATAGTACTACGGTGTCACAGGCTACTTGGATGCTCCAAATGCAGTACAAACATATGTGTTTTGTCTGGCAACATGCCATGCTATGTAGAAAAGGAAATTCAGGGTTTAATTAAAATATCCTTTTTGGAGCTCCCTCAAGGAAAACAGGCAAGAAGTTGAAGCAACCATCGCCAAGCAAATAGACGTTCTGATAAGGTGACTTCTGTAAATAGACTGAGATCTTTTCTGGAAGACTGGCATCTGTGCCACCTGGGTTAGGAAGGTACCGGGCCAGTTTTGGTGTAGGCCTTTGTGTTCCCCTCAGGGTGAAAATCTTTCAGTTTGAGGCCCTGTCAGAATGGGATGTCTAGTGCATACTAAACACACCCTGTCATTCTGAGTGAAAACTCCAAAGGACAAAGAGCGAAATAAAAATGTCAAGCTGGAGGGTCACAGAAAACATGACAGCAAATACTCTCTTTAGCACAGGGCTTCACTCTCACATGATGATTAATAAATGGGTTCTTTGACCCCTCAGAAACATTTGGATATTCAGACAGGATGACATTTTACTATCCTGCACATTATCATGACATAGATCGATGACATTAAATCTCTGTTGAAATGCTTCGGTATCAACGTGGTATTCTAACATCACTTCATTGTCCTTAAAGGGTGCATTTCTGGCAACAACTTCAATCAAGAACATTCGAAAGGCCTTGTAACAACAGTTAATGTAATGATGTCTGCTGTGTGCACCGCTTTTCTCAACTATACCAGCTATCAGACAGCCTCAAAAATGTAATCCACTGCTATACAAAAACTAATTGTTTGTTTTATCACATCAGACTGGTTTGTTTCTACCCCCTTGCTAATAAGAGTATGACTTATCCCACTGCGGTCTGCAGGATGTCAGTTTAGCTTTTATTTTCCTGAGCACAGCCTGGCTGATAAACAGTGGTGATTTGGTGAGTGTTTGACAGTTTGCTTATTTCCCTTCTGCTCAGAGGGCTCTCATCAGCTAATTTCAACATGGCAGGCAGTGGAAGTTAAACTAAGTGTTTGGGGAAATGTCATTTTTAATTAAATCCCAGGTCCTTTCAGATAAGCAGTTAGGCATTAATTTCACCTAGGGCGTGAAGTTGTATAGAGCCAGAGTAGCATGACGTATGTCTATCAAGACTAATGATATGCATAAACTCTGTACACCCCCTCCCTCTGGTATGACAAAGAACTCCTAATGATATGTCTGTCATGTTTCTAAAAACATTCTGACAGTGTATTACGCATATCATAAGTTATGAATAGCATACATGCCAATAGATAAAATATATACACTCCTCATACTTATTTATTTAAACTTTTAATTTGGCTCTATATTCCAGCATTTGGGATTTGAGATCAAATGTTGTATATAAGGCAACAGTACAGAACCTTTTGAAGGTATTTTCATACATACCTGTTTCCCCGTTTAGAAATGAATGCACTTTATGTACGGTGCCTAGAGAAATTATCCACACCCCTTGACATTTTCCACATTTCTATGTGTTACAGCCTAAATTTTAAATGGTTTACATTTAGATTTTTTGTCACTAGCCTACACAAAAAAACACAAAGTCAAAGTGAAATTATATCTTAGATTTTCTTACAAACTAATAAAAAAACAAATATCTTGAGTCAATAAGTATTCAAACCCGTTCATATGACAAGCCTAAAAAGGTTCAGGAGTAAAAATGTGCTTAACAAGTCAAATAATGTGTTGCATAGACTCACTTTGTGTGTAATAACAGTGTTTAGCAGGATTTCCTATGACTGTAGCCCACACAAAATAATTTCCAAGGTCCCTTGGTCAAGCAGTAAATTTCAGACACAGTTTCAACCACAATAACTAGGGAGGTTTTACAATGCCTTACAATGAAGGGCACTTATCGGTAGATTAAAGGGGGGGGAAATCACACATTGAATATCCTATTGAGCATGGTGAATTACACTTTGGATGGTTTATCAACACTCAGTCACTACAAAGATACAGGTAATCCTGTTGCGCTGGGTGGAACAGGGGAACCAAGAGCAGACTCCAACAAGGAGACTGGGATGAAGTAACCAAGGTATTTATTGAACCCCAGGGGGAGATGGAGTGCAGGTCAGGGGAAGATCGGGCAGGTTGCTGGAAACCAGGAGTGGAGGCTGAAGCGAGAGGGGTTGAGACAGGGTAAGCAGGTCTGGAGGGAAATCCAAGAGGGTAGTAGAGTGGGGAATCCAGGACAGAGGAGCAGGATGACGAGACGTGGCACAGGAGACAGGGACCAGAGACAGAGTGGACAGAACTGTAGTGGAGAGGAAAACAGCATCAGGCAAGGAAAACAGGCATAGCAGGATCTGAACAAATGGCTAGACCATGGACAGAGATTACAATCCGGCAGCGTGGAAGTGGCAGGGCTGAGTATTTGTAGGGGTCTTGATTATGGAACAGGTTGCAGCTGGTGGGGATCTGCTCTGACTCCAGCACACCTGTCTCCGCCCACACAATCAATCACACACACACACAGAGAGAGGGAGAGGGAGAGAGTACTGGGGGAGCGGCAGGTCAATGAACTAAAATAAAACTGCAAAGAATATAGCAAAGAAACAAACTATATTTCCTGAATACAAAGTGTTCTGTTTGGTGCAAATCCAACACAACAAATCACTGAGTACCGCTCTTCATATTTTCAAGCATGGTGGTGGCTGCCTTATGTTATGGGTTGCATGTCATTGGCAAGGACTATAGAGTTTTTTTTAGAACAAAAAGAAACAGAATAGAGCTAAGCACAGGCAAAATCCAACTGACACTGGGAGACAAATTCACCTTTCAGAAGGGCAATAACCTAAAACGCAAGGACGGGAGTTTATTACCAATATGACATTGAATGTTCCTGAGTGGTCTAGTTACAGTTTTGACTTAAATCGGCTAGAAAATCTATGGCAAGACTTGAAAATGTCTGTCTAGCAATGATCAACAACCAACTTAACAGAGACTGAATAATTTTTTAAGTATAACTTGCAAATATTGTACAAACCAGGTGTGCAAATCTCTTGGAGACTTACCCAGGAAGACTCACAGGTGTAATGGCTGCCAATGGTGATTCTAACATGTATTGACTCAGGGGGTTTAATACTTTTTATTTTTTTTATTTTACCTTTATTTAAGTACGCAAGTCAGGTAAGAACAAATTCTAATTTACATTTTAACATGGACCACGCTGGGTCAACTGTGCTCCACCCTATGGGACTCCCAATCACGGCTGGATGTGATACAGCCTGGATTCGAATCAGGGACTGTAGTGACACCTCTTGCACTGAGAGCAGTGCCTTAGACCACTGTACTACTCGGAGATATTAGTGTTTAATTTTTCATACATTTTGTACAAATGTTAGAATTTTCTTCTAATTTGACATTACAGAGTATATTGTGTAGATCGTTGACACAAAAACGTAAATTAAACCATTTTAATCCCACTTTGTAACACAACAAAATGTGGGTGTGAATACTTTCTGAAGGCACTGTATCCATTTGAAGGTGTCATAAGTATTTTGTCAAATTCACTTACACTACCAGTCAAAAGTTTTAGAACGCATCAAGGGTTTTTCTTTATTTTTACTATTTTCTACATTGTATAATAATAGTAAAGACACATATGGAATCATGTAGTAACCAAAAAAGTGTTAAACAAAACAAAATATATTGTATATTTGAGATTCTTCAAAAAGCCACCCTTCGCCTTGATGACAGCTCTGCACACTCTTGACATTCTCTCAACCAGTGTCATGAGGTAGTCACCTGGAATGCATTTCAATTAACAGGTGTGCCTTGTTAAAAGTTCATTTGTGGAATTAATTTCCTTCTTAATGCATTTGAGCCAATCACTTGTGTTGTGACAAGGTAGGGGGGTATACAGAAGATAGCCCTATTTGGTAAAAGACCAAGTCCATATTATAGCAAGAAAAGCTCAAATAAGCAAAGAGAAACGACAGTCCACCATTACTTTAAGAGATGAAGGTCAGTCATTAGAGTTACCAGCATCAGAACATTTCAATAACTTTGAAAGTTTCTTCATGGTGAAATTGTGCAGTACTAAAGGACAAAAACCATCAAGTACTGTGATGAAACTGGCTTTGAGAGACTCATTATCTCTGGACCCCACTGTAAAGCACAGGAATGGAAGACCCAGAGTTACCCATCTGCTGCAGAAGATAAGTTCATTTTAGAGTTACCAGCATCAGAATGGTTTGCATGACGGAAAAAAAGCAGCCAACAATTGTGCAGCATATGTGTGAACTCCTTCAAGACTGTTGGAATAGCATTCCAGGTGAAGCTGGTTGAGAGAATGCCAAGAGTGTGCAAAGCTGTCATCTAGACAATGGGTGGCTATTTGAAGAATCTCAAATATAAAGTATATTTTGATTTGTTTAATAATTTTTTTGGTTACTATATGATTCCATATGTGTTATTTCATAGTTATTTCTAATGTAGAAAATAGCAAAAATAAAGAGGTAGCTAGATACATAAAGTGCATTCATTTATAAATGGTACAACAGATAGCCTATAGGAAAACACCCTCAAATAATAGCCAACAAGGCCAAGGCAAGCTTATGTCTGTTGTATTGAACATTCCGTTTGCCAAATGATGAAGACTTCTTAATGGTAATGCATCAATTTAAAGCCACTATTAAATACAAATCGGTTGTACCACTATCTCTTAAAATGCTATCGTCTTTAATAAACACACAAAAGCATGACGCTGCATGAAACGAAACACGTTTTTTGTTCGACTATTTCCGCCTTATTCGACTATTTCCGCCACGGTCTCCAGTCCCTCCATTTTGTTTTCTGTTGTTGGCAAGAGAACATTTCAGAAAACTGAGTTGTTTAGAAGGATTTTCTGGCAATGGACGGGTATGTATAATCGGCCTTCTACGAAGCTTGTGTTTTTCTAGAATGAATGCTTCATGCGCGGCAATATATCGTTGATTAAAAGTAAGGTAGCTAACGTCAGATTCTAGCTAGGTTTTTTTTTTTTTTAGCTAGCTAGCGTTACCTTAGCTTGGTTAGCTACTAGTAGCTGCTAACTAACTCCTGGCTGATCCATGTCAGTGAACTGGGAGAGACCGATGGCAAGTTAGCGTTACCTATTTAGCTAACGGTAGCTACGTAAACAAAGTATATTTTGTTTCCGAAACTGTTTAGTAGCCTGCTAACTTACGTTAGGTAGTACATAGCTGAATAATGCATTGCACAGTCCAACGTTAGCTACCTAGCTCTGGATAGTATTCCATGCGAGGGTGTGTCGTCCTCGCTTGTGCGTTGATCATTCATTGAATCCTTTGTTGATCGGAAATCTAGCTAACTAGCTAACGTTAGCTAGCTATCAACTCAAAGTAGAAGTCGTCAACACCGTTTAACGTTACCTAAAAATAAATCCTGGTTAACTTGAATTGCCATGCATGTTTCCCCTTTTATATGTGGTCAGATAATCAACGTGTATATATGTTATAACTATGTGCTTGTGGAAAGAAACGTTTGGTTTTCTTTTTGTAGGTAGCCATGGCACTAGCCAGCTAAGTTGCGCATCTTACCATGGGTAACGTTAGCTATCTGGCTAGCGTTAGCTAACTTCCTATGCAAGCTCGAATCTACTTACTAACGCTAGCTTGTTGGGTGACTGTGCTGCACATAAAGTATCTGCTAATAACGTTACTGTTACTAGGTGACATTAGCTGGCTAGCTACCGTCTCCATCCCGCGAGTTAACTAACTAGCCAATTGAACTGTAGCTGGCTAGATAAGCAGCATGCTCTGTATTGTGGAAAGATTATGCTTAGCTAATCAGTATGTTCCCTCTCTTTTTCAGTATTGGAGATGTTGCAGTTGGCGTAAAGGTAAGCCTCAGTCCAGTGCCCTCTCTGGCAAAGGTTATAGATGCTTGGAAACATCTAAAATTCTCGCTCATTTACTATGGCAATGCAAAACTCCTTTTTCTTGACCAGCTTAGTTGTTGCATTATGCTAACTACATCCCGATTAACACCTTGGTCAAGGTTTGCCTCCATCCAGTTTTAGACCCCTATGTTACACTTTGTGGGCAGATGCCTTACACGGGGGACACAACTCAAATTTGCAACCCGGCCATTTACTACAATTAATACAAACTAAAGTGCTTTGTGTACATGGCACAGCTTTTCAAGTCAGAATCTGCACACAGAATTCTAAATGTAGCCTCCTACTGTTGAGAGAGCATGTGGTATTGGATGAGGCTACATTTGGAAGAAAGATGAGGCTACATTTCAAATTGTAATTTCTAGCTTTTATGATATTAGAACAACCGTAATTAGATTGGACATAAGTTGGTCCTTTCTGTTTAGCAAGAAATGTGTTATTTTATAAATGCATCCTGATCCTGTACCCTCCTAACCCAGTTTGTCCAACAACCGCAGTTCTGTTTGGTGCAAAACTAAGTTAACTCTTCTGCTAATGGAATGACTCTTAAAAACAAACAGTCCTTTGATAGTATTATTGGGCTTTGCCTCTGTGTTTTTCATCAATATTTAATGTCCAAAAGAAACTTTGCTTTGAGAAACATTCCCAGCCCTGGTGTGAGTTAGGTCTAGTTGTCACATTTTAAGTCAAAGACAACTTTATTATCTGGAATGTATTTGTGGACTCTGGCCCTACGGGAGCACTCCATATCTAATTTATCACATCTATAAAACATGTTGGCGATAAAGAACATTTCGTTCAAATTCACTCGCAGACAAAAGAGAAAAAGACTAAGACCCGGGCCTATTCTATAGTTGGGTCTGTAATGGCTCCAGGCCTCGCTGTCCCATCTGTCAGTTTTAGCGGTGCTCAGAGTACGTCAGCCAGCAACTGCAGCCCAGCGGACAGAGGACAGCTCCGAGCCTTCAGGGAGCGCTGGGGAGCTCCAGATGAAATGACATGTCTGATATCTTGAGACTCCATGAGATTAAACCGACCGACACTAGAAAAAAAAACTAAATGAGGGGCGACTCTTGGTGTTATGTCCTCCCCCCATTTCCTCAAACTGTCCAGGGAGAGACCTATTTCATTGTGGTCTTTCAGGGGCTCTGCTCACTGCAAATGGAAGGTGTCTCTTCTTGGAGAGCCATGCCTTTATTTCACTTTCACTCTTTCTCGCTCTTTGTTTCCTTTCTTTCTTTCCCCAGAGAGGATCAGATGAGCTGCTGTCAAGCAGTCTCTACAACAGTGGCTCTGACATGAGCAGTATCAGTGGTAAGTTAGTGTGGGCCTAATTTTTCTTTTTCCTCTTTGCCAGCCCTCTCTTAATGGAATTTGCATACGTCATTTGATCGGTGTCCACCGGCATTAAAAGAAATGAAAGGATTAATGAATGTTTGAAAGTTGAACGGCTGTATTAGTGGATGTCTTCCTCACGGGAGGTGTTTCAGTATCTGATAAACCTAGTGCGCCTCTGTAGGTGGGCACACACATGCTTGCATGTGATTGGAATAGAGATGCTGCCTGCTGTGCATTTCAATAGGCTATATCTCTTCAGAGCATTACTGTAATGCCTTAAAGAGAAAATATAGTAGCCTGAGAAAGCTACTGTATTGCTCTCTTTGTTTTTAATTTTCTTTTCCACAGGTCCAAATCCATATCTTGAAATCCTAAACATCAAGTCAAATTTTGTCACATGCGATACAACAGGTAGACCTTAACGTGAAATGCTTACTTTACAAGCCATTAACCAGCAATGCAGTTCAAGAAATGGAGTTAATTAAAACGTTTTTTTAAATCACATCAAAAACTATCAAGAAAATTACATAATAACAGGCAGTACCGGGGGTACTGGTATCAGGGGGTACTGGTACAGAGTCAATTTGCGGGGGTACAGGTTAGTCGAGGTAATTTGTAAAGTGACTAGGCATAGATAATAAACAGCGAGTAGCAGTAGTGTGACGGGGGGGTCGTCAATGTAAATACTTTGTTTGGCCATGTTATTTATTGTTCAGCAGTCTTATGGCTTGGGGGTAGAAGCTGTTAGGGGGCCTTTTGGTCCTAGACTTGGTGTTCCAGTACCGCTTCCCGTGTGGTAGCATAGGGAACCGTGTATGACTTGGGTGACTGGAGTCTTTGACAATTTTTTGGGCCTTCCTCTGACACCGCCTAGTGTATATAGGTCCTGGATGTCAGGAAGCGTGGCCCCAGGGAAGCACTGTGCTGTACGCACAGCCCTCTGTAGCGCCTTGCGGTCAGATGCCGAGCAGTTGCCATACCAGGCGGTGATGCAACCGGTCAGGATGCTCTCGACAGTGCCGCTGTAGAACTTTTTGAGTATCTGGGGACACATGCCCAATCATTTAAGTCTGCTGAGGGTGAAAAGGTGTTGGTGTGCCCCCTTCACGGCTGTCTTGGTGTGTTTGGACCATCATAGTTCGTTGGTGGTGTGGACACCAAGGAACTTGAAACTCTCAATCTGTTCCTCTTCAGCCCGGTCCATGTCAATGGGGGCCTGTTCGGCCCACCTTTTCCCATGGTCCACGGTCAGCTCCTTTGTCTTGCTCACATTGAGGGAGAGGTTGTTGTCCTGGCACCACACTACCAGGTCTCTGACCTCCCTATAGGCTGTCTCATAGTTGTCGGTCATCAGGCCTATCACTGTTGTGTTGTCAGCAAACTTAATGATGGTGTTTGAGTCTTGGCCACGCAGTTGTTGGTAAACAGGGAGTACATGAGAGGACTAAGCACGCATCCCTGAGGGGTCCCAGTGTTGAGGATCAGCGTGGCATGCGTGTTGCCTACCCTTACCACCCGGGGACAGCCTGCCAGGAAGTCCAGGATTCAGTTGCAGAGGGGGGTGTTTAGTCCCAGGGTTCTTAGCTTAGTGATGAGCTTTATGGGCTCTGTGGTGTTGATGCAGAAACGCTGAGTCAATGAACAGCATTCTCACATGGGTATTCCTTTTGTCCAGGTGGGAAAGGCAGTGTCGAGTGCGATTGAAATTGAGTCATCTGTAGATCTGTTGGGGCGGTATTTGAATTGGAGTGCGTCTAGGGTTTCCATTATGATGGTGTTGATGTGAGCCATGACTACCGACATGAGTGCTTCAGGCGGTAATCATTTAGGCAGGTTACCCTCGCTTTCTTAGGCCCAGGGTTTATGGTGGTCTGTCTGTAATACCTGAAAATGTCAGTGAAGACACTTGCCAGTTGGGCCGCGCATGCTTTGAGTATACGTCCTGGTAATCGGTCTGGCCCTGCGGCTTTGTGAACGTTGACCAGTTTAAAGGGCTTGCTCACATCGAATATGGGGAGCGTGATCACACAGCCGCCCGGAACAGCTGGTGCTCTCGTGCATGCTTCAGTGTTACTTGCCTCCAAGCGAGCATAAAGGGCATTTAGCTCGTCCAGTAGGCTCACGTCACTTGGCAGCTCGCGGCTGGGTTTCTAGTCCGTAATATTTTTCGGGCCCTGCCACATCCGACGAGTGTCAGCCGGTGTAGTAGGATTCAATCTTAGTCCTGTATTGATGCTATGCCTGTTTAATGGTTTGTCTGAGAGCATAGCGGAATCTCGTATAAGCGTCCGGATTAGTGTCCCGCTCCTTGAAAACAGTAGCTCTAGCCTTTGGCTCGGTGTGGATGTTGCCTGTATCCATGGCTTCTGGTTGGGAAATGTACGTACGTCACTGTGGGGACGACAATGTCGTCGAACACTTTTTGATGAAGCTGATGCCTGAGGTGGTATACTCCTCAATACCATTGGACGAATCCCGGAACATATTCCAGTCTGTGCTAGCAAAACATTCCTTTAGTGTCCGCGTCATCTCATCACTTCCATGTTGAGCGAGTCATTGGTACTTCCCGCTTTAGTTTTTTCTTGTAAGCCGGAATCAGGAGGATATAATTATGGTCAGATTTGCCAAATGGAGAGCCTTTACGTATCTGTGTGTGTGGAGTAGTTGTCCAGAGTTGTATATTTTTTCTCCCTTTCCTTTGGTTGCACGTGTGACATGCAGGTAGAAATGAGGTAAAGTGGTGTTGGTGGTATTCTACCTTAGTCGAGCTATACCTCAATACTTTAATATTAGACACGAACCAGCAGTTATTGTCAAATAGACACAGGCCCCTGCCCCTCGTCTTACTAGACGTAGCTGCTCTGTCCTGCCGATGCACAGAGGAGCTAGCCAGCTCTGTGTTATCCGTGTCGTCGTTCAGCCACATCTCTCTGAAACATAAGATATTACTGTTTTTAATGTCTAATTGGTAGTATAGTCTCATTCGTAGTTTGTTTTCCAATGATTGCACGTTGGCCAATAATTTGGACTTGTAGTAGTGGTTTACTTACTCGTCTGCAAATTCTTACAAGGCCCCCCCCAACCTCTGTCTTTTCTTCTATAGTTGCAATAATCACTACAGACCCTGGTTCGATTCCAGGCTATATCACAACCACAATCATTCTGTGCGCCTTAAGTTGTGTTTGTGCGTTCTGGCGGGCAGATGCAGAGCAGAAGACCAATTTACATTGTGACGGATAGACAATAAAAGTCATATTTTATTCTATCTAGATGGTACGTCCAACGGGAGTGACAGTAAAAAACTGAGAGTGGAAGACAGGATGGAGGCTCCTCCTTCTCGTGTGTTGCACATCAGAAAACTGCCCAACGAAACTTCAGAAACGGAGGTCATTGCCCTGGGGTTACCTTTCGGGAAGGTCACCAATATCCTGACTCTGAAGGGAAAAAACCAGGTGAGTGGGCCCAGAACAATTCTGCAGCCATTTTAGATTTTGTTCCCTGCCGTGTCCTGCCAAATGTCTATTTTTCAGTGAGTGGTCAGTGGGAGATATTTGGCTCTTGCCCCTTAGATTCCTTTCTTGTGCAACCTCTTTGTCTGAGTGATTCCTAATTGCCTGTGTTTTAATCCATTGGTATTCCATCTCAAACTTGCCATTAGGATTTGAAAACATGTTTTCATAGTGAATTGTTAAGTTTCCTTGCTTTGTGTCCCTGTATAGTGTCTTACAATACAGAAATGATAAAGTTCCGATTAATTGAATATAACTATAATTTCTGTATCATAACTCCATAGAATGATATTGGGTATCTATCCCAACAGAACTCTAATTTCTCTTTTTGTCCATTGGTCCTCAGGCTTTCTTGGAGCTGGGGACAGAGGAAGCTGCAATTACTATGGTCAACTACTACTCTACTGTGACACCGCATGTTCGTAATGTCCCCGTATTCATCCAGTACTCCAACCACAAAGAACTCAAAACAGATGCCGGAAACCAGCGGGCCCAGGCGGTCCTGCAGGCGGTGTCAGCGGTCCAAGGAGGCGGTACCCCTACGTCGGGTTCAGATCTGGCTCTAACAGCTGCATCCAGCCCTGTGCTCAGAATAATCATCGACAACATGTTCTACCCTGTCACTCTGGATGTGCTGCAGCAGGTACCCTCACAACTTCACATTTTTGTGTCGGAGAGCAGATTTATGAATGCAATATACATTTTCTTGTGGGTATGCTCCATTTTTTTTTTGTACATAGTTGACCCCTACCTCGTCTGCCCTTATCTCGTTGCGGAAATTAGGGAGTTTTTAGTGTTTAAAAAAAAGAAGTAAAAAAACATTTTCATTTTTTTTAATGGTGGTTTAATATGTCTGATAGTCAAACATCAGCTATGTTGTTGATGTATTTTAAACACATTTCCTGTTTTTTCCATCTGTTAGATCTTCTCAAAGTTCGGCACGGTTATGAAGATAATCACATTCACTAAGAACAATCAGTTCCAGGCCCTGCTGCAGTTCAACGACCCATCTACTGCACAACAAGCCAAAATTGTGAGTAGTCCTAGAGATGATAATAAATACATAGGTATGATAAAGCGTTTTTCTAAGAATCACAGAGTAAGAGCGACTGTGATACCTCGTGCAGACCTCTCATAGCACCTCAAGAGTTCATAATTACGTTTTAGTAATTCGGCATGCGCTCTTATCCAGAACGACTTACTTTAGTGAGTGTATACATTTTCGTACTGGTCCCCTGTGGGAATCAAACCCCCAACCCTGGCGTTGCAAGCGCCATACTCCCAACTAGGCCACAAGGGACCGTGAAATTAACTGAGTTGTACAATTTCATTACTCGTTGGTGTATTTGTACACTTCTCTCGCTGTTTCTATTGTGAGAGCACTGCTGAGTAAGGTTTCCACGTGCAAATAAACGTGAAACTTGTTTCCATTGTTACTCAGGCCCTGGATGGTCAGAACATCTACAACTCGTGCTGTACGCTCCGCATCGACTACTCCAAGCTGGTCAACCTGAATGTCAAGTACAACAACGACAAGAGCCGTGACTACACCCGGCCAGAGCTCCCCGCCGGGGATGGACAGCCTGCCATGGACCCCAACATGGCTGCTGCCTTTCAAGGCAAGGACTCCAACTCTCTGCTTGGTAAGATCCCAGGTAGATCCCTCTCTTTTCCTTTCTCTTTCCTCTTAATGTCTTCTTTGGGGCTCTTGGGGTTGGGAGGTGTTGGATGCTCAACACTTGTTTAGGGACTAGCTCTGCTTTCTGTATCTCTGGTGCTGTAGGGTCTATTTGTCTATCTCTGCTCATGTCTGGCAATTTCATCCATCTCCTATGTCTAGTAGGGTGGGGCGGTATCCAGATTTTCTGTATATGCTATTACCGGAATTGCACACAAGGGGTGCTATTTAGATGTATTTAATTTTTAACACAGACTAATTTAGGCAACAGGGATCTTGATCTGGGAGGGGATTAAATGTCTATGCTGTAACGAAGAAGCTTGATCTTGATATTTATCCACTTAGCTAGCAAGTTAGCAAACCAAATGCATAGCTTGAGACCTGAGCTGAATGTCATTTGACACATTTTCTATTTCTTAAAGTTACAATAAAACTAAGTGTATTTAACTAGGCAAGTCAGTCAAGAATAAGAAATTGTTTACTATGACGGCCTACCCCATACCAGGACGACACTGGGCCAATTGTGCGCCGCCCTATGGGACTCCCAATCACGTCCGGATGTGATTCAGCCTGGATTCGAACCAGGGACTGTAGTGACGCCTCTTGCACTGAGATGCAGTGCCTTTAGACCGCTGTGCCACTCGGGAGCCCACAGTGGCATTATAAGCGGTGGTATAGCTAGCATTGTAAATCAAACATTTACATTTTCGAACTGATCACCCATGGGAAATGAACCCGCAACCCTGGCGTTGCAAGCGACATGCTCTACCAACTGAGTTACACATCTGGGACGCCTGTATTTCGAAAATGTACGGAATATTGCCCACTCCTAATGCCCAGTGTCAGGTGGAATCACTCTTGCTGGACTGGCTGTGCCCGTCTGCCAGGGAAAGTACATTTGTTTTACCACAACCAGGGCTCTGGGTGGGTGGGGTTTGCACATCGTAGACCATTCCATTGGTCCTAAAGTGAAATCTCCACCCACACTGGGCCCTGGGTGAGCCAAATGCGCCCTCGGGGTCTTGTTGGGTCTAAGTCCTGATCCCTCTAACCCAGTTATCTCCAAAGGTCGGCCGTGAACTAACAGTAGCTCGCAGCCCACCTATGAGTAGCTTGCCATGCAATTCACATGTTCCCACTGTAAACTGTCATAAACTAATCAGACACCTCAAGCTCCCAGCTACTATCTAATCAACGCAACATTGACTTTATCCCACCATAGTTAGTGTTAGCCACAATTAGCTTAAGCTTTTTAAGCCATCTGTAATATTGCCCGTCCGTGTTGCCCGTCTGTGTGGTGCGTGCGTGAAGCCAGTTGATGTGATAACTGTCTTGTGGGTTGACAGAAATGTTTTCCTCAATTAACCGTTAACTGCAAAGCAGGCTTACCTGGCAGCAGTATATCATGAGTAAGTATATCATTTGTATCCATAATTTTGTTATTTGCAAACTTTGCCATGAAATGGGCAGCGGCAATGCGGAACTATCGCTATGCATGCACGTCGGGACATTCCTCACTCGCTAGATACGTAATTAAAGGACCAGGTGCGCTATTAAAGGGAAATTGCACAAAAAATACAGTACCAGTCAAGTTTGGACACCTACTCAGCATATGTGGGAACTCCTTCGAGGCGTTGGAAAGCTGGTTGAGAGAATGCCACGAGTGTGCAAATGGTGGCTACTTTGAAGAATCTCAAATATAAAATATATTTTGATTTAACACTTTTTTTGGTTACTACATGATTCCATATGTGTTATTTCATAGTTCTGATGTCTTCACTATTATTATACAATGTAGAAAATAGTCAAAATAAAGAAAAACCCTTGAATGAGTATGTTTGTCCAAACTTTTGACTGGTACTGTTGTTTTCTTCCAGACCCTAAGAAAACGTGTCCTGGTGTGATTTAACAGTTGACATGGATGCAGAACATTCAATTTCAAAATAATTTTGAGAGTGAAAAACAAATCTAAGACCAAGACACAACTGAGAACATAATTTGGGAGGATATGAAATATTTATTGAAAAAAATCAGATTTTACAGGGCCCCCTTTTGAGTTGTTTATGAACCATTTTTTTTACCAGCTATATTGACAGAACACGGTGCGCTACTTTCTCTGGCACTCTAAGGACAGTGGGGACCCCTGCTCTAACCTCTGACCTCTCTCCAGGTGCGCTGAGCCCGCTGAATGCTGCGGCGGCGGCGGCTGCTGCTGCAGGGAGGGTGGCTCTGTCTGGTCACTCTGGCTCCAGCGGCGTGCTCCTGGCCTCCAACCTCAATGAAGAGGTCAGTACTGTTCTACCTACCTTCCCATCCAGACATGGACCTAACCCCTCTCACATGCCTAACACACATGCTCTGGTTTCTATTGTCCTCTTTCCCTCTTTCTCTCTCGCTCTCTCTGCCTCTCCATGATGTCCAAGTCTGCCAGTGCAGACTGAGCCCCTCTCGCTCTCTTCAAAGATAGAGGGGGGGGACTCTATTTTTCTCTAAGCTTTCCTCTCTGGCTCATATGAAAGATCATATGATGACTTTGTATTGTCTGAATCACTCTCACTGCTCTTCTCTCCTTTCTCATTTTGCCATACTGAACAAATGTAACCATCTCTTTCCTCTCTGCTCTCCTTTCCTAACTTGATCTCTGTCTGCCTGTCTTGTATGAAATCTCTATGGAGAGGACCTTATATTTCAGATACTATGACTCTGTTATTACTTCCCACACTCTCAACATGTACAGTACCAGTCAAAAGCTTGGGTTTTTCTTTCTTTTTAAAACTATTTTCTACATTGTAGAATAATAGTGAAGACAAACTATGAAATGACACGTATGGAATCATGTAGTAACTAAAGTGTTAAACAAACCACCCTTTGCCTTGATGACAGCTCTGCACACTCGTGGCATTCTCTCAACCAGCTTAATGAGGAATGCTTTTCCAGCAGTATTGGAGTTCCCGCATACGCTGAGCACTTGTTGGCTGCTTTTCCTTCACTCTGTGGTCCAACTCATCTCAAACAATCCAATTGGGATGAGGTCGGGTGATTGTGGAGGCCAGGTCATCTGATGCAGCACTCCATCACTCTCCCCTGTCAAATAGCTCTTACACAGCCTCGAGGTGTGTGTTGGGTCATTGTCCTGTTGAAAAACAAATGATTGTCCCACTAAGCGCAAACCAGATGGAATGTGAATTGCTGCAGAATGCTGTGGTCGCCATGCTGGTTAAGTGTGCCTTGAATTCTAAATAAAGCATCCCCACACCATCACACCACCTCCTCCATGCTTCACGATGGGAACCACATGCGGAGAGCATCCGTTCACATACTCTGCGTCTCCCAAAAACACGGTGGTTAGAACAAAATATCTCAAATTTGGACTCCTCAGACAAAAGGACCGATTTCCACCCATCTAATGTCCATTGCATGTGTTTCTTGGCCCAAGCAAATCTCTTTTTATTGGTGTCCTTTGGTAGTGGTTTCTTTGCAGCAATTCGACCATGAAGGCTTGATTCACTCGCTCCTCCAAACAGTTGATGTTGAGATGTGTCTGTTACTTGAAGTCCTCATGAGAGCCAGTTTCATCATAGTGCTTGATGGTTTTTGCGACTGCACTTTCAAAAGTCTTGAATTTTTTCGATTTGGCTGACCATGTCTTGTGTTTATTTGAGCTGTTCTTGCCATAATATGGACTTTTACCAAACATGGCTATCTTCTCTATACCACCCCTACCTTGTTACAACACAAGTGATTGGCTCAAATGCATTAAGAAGGAAGAAATTCCACAAATTAACTGGCACGCCTGTTAATTGAAATGCTTTCCAGTTGACTACCTCATGACGCTGGTTGAGAGAATGCCAAGGGTGGCTACTTTGAAAAATATTAAATATATTTTGATTTTATTTTAACACTTCTTTTTGGTTTGCTATTATTCTACAATGGAGAACATAGGAAAACCCTTTGAGTTGCTATGTCCAGACTTTTGACTGGTACTGGTCTGTGGGCCCAAACATTATCGTTGAATGCCATAACTCAGGTGGTTTTATGTCTTGTCTCAACATTTGAGTGCATGGTCTTTGGACAAATTGTATTCACTTCATACTCTTTAACACATTTCAGTTAATCTCCTTGGCCCCGTTTTTAAAAAGCTATCTATCTAGATTTTGCCTGTCGGATAGGATTAAATGCATAGAAATAGAACAGACCAATTATTGACTTGAATGGGAACTCCCGTTCTATTTAATCCTATCTGGATAGATACCTTTTTGAAAAACTGGGCCCTGAACTTCAAGCTTTAGCCTACTGCATGTCCTTTGTTTCTTCATTGCGAGGCTATTACTCCTATGATTATGATTTGACATTGAATGTACCTTACCCATGTTTGTCCAGAGGGTGATTACATTTGGCACAATTAATTTGCTTGTTTAGTTCTGACTAAGTACATGAACCGGCCATTTTCTGACCAAACTCCTGCATTTCCAGTGTACTGACCTGTATTTATTTTTGTCCCCCTCCCTCACTTTGTTTTAATATTTGCATTTGCTCCTCCTCCCTCCCACTTCTCTCCCCCCCATCTATTCCCCTTGCTTCATCCATCACTGTAACCCCACTGTTCATGATTGGTGCTTGAACAAAACCAACCTGTTCCCTTGGACCAACCGTATTCCCAAATTAACTGAACCATACTCCATGACCACCTTCACCATTCTACGGGAAACCACCCTCCTCCGTTATGGATGATCTGTCCATCTCCGCTACGCTCTCTACCTCCGCTCCGACTCTTCTACCTCTCTACCTGTCTTCCGCTGCTTGCTCTTCTCTCCTTCTAAAGATGGTTACGCCCCAAAGTCTGTTTACTCTCTTCGGTATGTTATTGTTAGCTCTCTACCGCTCTCTTCTTTTGTTGTTGCTTATTTCTGTTAAGAGACATTTTTATTTCCTTACGCTGTAACTGGTTTGGATTGTAGTTTTTAGGAATAGGTTATTCTGTTACATTGGTTATCTCAATCTCTCGTTTCGGCTATTGAAATTGATCCATCCATAGATTTGTTCAAATGCATGGTAAATTGATTTGGCATGTACTGTAGTTTGATTGGCTAAACATCTCACAGAGCTTGTTAACTTCTCTATTTGAGGGTTTCCTCTGTCTGACCTTTACAGACACACGCCTCCATTTAATTCTGATGAATGATCTCAAGCCTACTGTCTCTATCTAGCCTCTTTCTCTCTCTGTCTTGCCTTAACCTTCCCTCCATCTCCAGCGCTAACTGTTTTCCTCACTGTCTCCTCTTCCTCCTCGCCCTCCTCTCGTCTGCTCATGGCTTTAACACAGGGGTCTATGGGGACACCCAGAGGGTGAAGATTCTTTACAATAAGAAGGACAGTGCTCTGATACAGATGGCCGATGCCAGTCAGGCCCAGCTAGGTAAGATTTTCCTCCATTTCCCCAACTGTCAACTCCCATGTTAACCGGCTGACTTAAAAGGATTTTAAATATTATTCCGTTTCCCATGTTCTCAAGTGGCAAATAAGAATATTTGTTTTATTTTCTTGATGTAACCTGGATAAATAAATGTTAAATGAACTAAAATTGGATATGATAAACATCCTCACATGGGCATTTGTTTTCGGGAACATTACAGCTGGATAAAACAAACACTTAATACACTTAATACAAATCCAATCTGCTTCCAGCGATGAGTCACCTGAACGGTCAGAAGATGTATGGGAAGGTCATCAGGGTGGCTCTGTCCAAGCACACCTCAGTGCAGCTGCCCAGGGATGGACTGGATGACCAGGGCCTTACCAAGGACTTCACCAACTCCCCCCTGCACCGCTTCAAGAAGCCCGGCTCCAAGAACTTTCAGAACATCTTCCCTCCCTCCACCACCCTTCACCTCTCCAACATCCCGTAAGTCTATGTCATGGCCCCTAGACTAGACACTCAGCAGATCCTGTGTCTGTCAGTGTAGCCCCCGATCCAAGGTCAGTTTTGCAGTTTCTCACTCAACGGTATTTTGGGAGGGTAATCTGATCCCAGGTCTGTGCTAACTAAGGGCAACGTCTATACCTGGAAATAAAGTAAAGGGAACCCTATGGTCTGGGTTGGCTGTCTTTTGTTGGAATGCTGAGTTCACTTGTTTCGACAGAACGGACGTAACTGAAGAAGACCTGAGACTACTGTTCTCCAATGCCGGGGGCACTGTGAACGCATTCAAGTTTTTCCAGTAAGTTTTTTTTTTTTTTTTTTCTTTACCGCTATAATAATGTAACTGCGCTACAGTTCTTGATTTGGTTGTGAATTAATTTGTTTAGCTCTGTGGCTAGCTCCAGGGTGCTACACTGACTGACCCTGTGTAACTCAAATATGTGCATGTTTGTGTGGGCTTTTTGAGATCAGAGAATAATATAAATTCTGATGTAACAGTGGGACAAATAAACCATCTTGTCTTCTTCCCAGGGATCACAAAATGGCGCTGCTCCAGATGTCGACGGTGGAAGAGGCCATCCAGGGTCTGATCGACCTCCACAACTACAACATGGGTGACAACCACCACCTGAGAGTGTCCTTCTCCAAATCCTCCATCTAAACCAGCATAATGATCCTCCACAATATCCATCGCTTTCTGTTTCCAAATGGCCTTTGGCTGCCGTTCGTTTATCCGGTTCACTCTTTCCAGACGGGGGGACCACATTTTGACCTCATTGTAGTTCTTTCTATTTTTGTCTTTCTACGTGTTATCAGTCATTCCTTCAGAGAACCAGAAACTAAAATGTGTATTAAAAACAAGTTGTTGTACTTGTGTGTTTTACCCCCTTCACCTGACCCCTGTGTAAGTCCTATATTCCATTTGTATGATAGGCAAACCATTTTCTTTTTCCATCTTCTTATGAAGGGTGGATGAATGGACTTTGGTGTCTCTTTATGATTAGTTATATAAGATGTGCCTTACCTGACAATATCAACTCTTTTTACATTTAAATATTTACACGAATCCCTGCAGTCAGATTTTGAGGCACATTAATTTTGATGTGTAAAGATCAGTTCAAAACACGATTTCTGTTCTCCCATGTGACTGTGCAGTTTCACCTGCTGCCACCCAAAAAACTTCCCCTTTTTTGTTGTAGGTGTTGAGTTTGTGCCCGATTTTTATTTTGTTAAAGTCACTATAGTTATGGAGTGGGGAACCATATGAGATTGAAGTTGAATCAGACTTTTTACATTGGTGTTTTTTGTGCTAACTTGGACCACCATGCTTGAGTTTCCATCTTTATGATCATTTTAACTGTTTTTGTTTCCACAGGTCATCCATTTACTAAAATAGTCAATGTTGCTGTTCTTTAGGTGTTAGGTTTTTTTGGGGGGGGGGGTGTACATGGGTAGAAGTTGAGTGGTTTCCTAAGCATGTACTGCCTGGTCTAGTTATTGGAATTAAAAGTTGGTAGTACTTTTATTCATTTGAACTGTACTTCATAACTGTCATTGTCCTACAGGTGATGAAACAAATGTCATGGTGATTATTATGAAGTACAGTTCAAATAAAGTGTTACGAAATCTGCTGTTGCATGCGTTAGAGTATCTGTAGTGACGTCAACGTGTTGCAGTTTACTGATGAAGGTTGGGACCAAAGTGTATGTGCCTTTTTGTTTTTAGTTTTAATTTACATCTCATCGCCAAGGAAAGGAACAATATTTTAGTGAACCGCTGATATATTTTGTATGTCTGAACAAATAAGATACAGGACCTGATTCAGAATCAACAACCATTCCTTCTATGGTTATTTTAAGCTGATCTACATGTAATACCCACAATAGTTTGAAGAATCCCACAACCTCAACTTACTAGAAAACAAGATTGTTTTTCAAGTCATGTATATTTTCTATCAGTTACATTTTTACAGCTCTAGAAATGTAACATTCAGATATAGTTTGGAAGCGGCACAATTAAAATAATTTTCTAACAAATTGGGATATTTGGTCTGACTTAGTTATGTTATCACTTTTTATCTTCTCTCTTGTGTGTACTTTGCTTTACTTGTGTAGCATGCTCAATAAACTCTTCTGTAGCTCTGTATACACCTCTTCTGTCTCTGTCTACAGCTTGCTCATCTTTCTTCTCCGGTCTCACCTCACTAGGTTTCTGATATCAGGTATATTCTGTCCCAGGGTGGGAAAGGAAAGGCACCAAAACAAATGGGGATACTAAAGCTCAAAATAGGCCTAATTCAATTATCTGAACAAAATAAATGAACAATTTGAAGTTTGCTTCTGGCAGATTAAACCCCCTGGTTATGAACTTGCTCGGTCTCTTCCTGTAGATCGAATACACTAACCAGTCTCTGGGACACACACTTTTTAAAATCCATATATAGTCTTCTTTCTGCTCTATAAGGGCATCTGTCACTAAATTCTCATAACCACTGGAATCCGCTGCATATCGCACTAATCCAATGCCACCATTTTATCTAGACCAACTAACATACTGTGTGTGGGTATACTGTGTCAGTTACTACCATCTCTGGAGTAATCTGGGTAATATTCCATTCTGAGGCCATAGGGGGGGAAAGCATGTCTAACATCCATTGACCAATAACTCATGTTTCTGGTCATGAAATGTTTTAATGTCTAGTCTATGGCAGTCTGTTTATTATAGTCTCAACGCATTTCTGTACTTGACCAGTGGCTGCTGTATTTGCAGTGCCGTTATTGAGTCAGTTCATCGGCATGGGCTGTACAATGATGGACGCCCTGTCTGTGACTGTCTGATGAAGACGATTCTCCAGCCCCGCTCTGGAGTTGAAACGCGGGGCCGGTGTGATTCATCATGGCCTAGTCCTAGATTGAGTACCACCATACCGGTACTCCCAGTCCACGCTGCTCTTATTTTGCACACTTAAATGAAAGCGCTTGTGTTCTCCATCTACCTTTATAAACACAAAATACATGATAAATCAGCGAGCGGACGACCCAGACCGAATCAATAGCTCGTCTAGCCCCAATGCATCACGAGACATCTGTATCCACTCTCCATCACCCAGTCAACAAGATGGGAGCTGTTCTATTTTTCCCCCCCACTGAGCAGTGTGGCTAAGAAGTACTTGTTGGAGTTGAATATAGTGTTACTCTGTCCTGTGCAAGTTCAATTATGTCAAAATGTTTCTGTTGTCAGTAAAGCTCAAATTTTTGTAATTTTGTAATATTTTATACCTCAACCATTTAGTAATCCAAAGTTTGTGGGTTCAAGTCGCACCGGGGACAATTGTAGAATGTTAGATAACCCTTTTCCTAACCTTATCCTACCACTCCTAACCTTTCTCGTTTAGTTCTAACATTTTAGTAAATTCTCTGTAACCTTTGTCGTTAGTTCTCCTACCCTTTTACATAGATTCTTCTAACCTTTGTGGTCAGTTCTCCTAACCAGCAACATGGAACAAGCAGCCTGGTCTCAGAGAAAGACGTATAACCCTAACCCTGATGTCCTCGAAGACGTATGATAAATAACATTATCCAATTCATATGATATTGTACCAACGAGTAAGACATATTTTACTATACTCTTCCAAATCGTGTGATATTGTACGAACACTATTGCTTTCATAATGTACTGTGAGAGTCATTTCCCACAAGTCATTTCCCACTGGGCACAAACTGGTTGAATCAACGTTGTTTCAATATAGTTTGTCAGCGTATTGTGAGGTGGAAAATACAGTGTCATCATGGTAAATTACAACATAGACAAACTTGTCTGAAATATGTTGAATTTGTACCTTTAAAACAACATCAGATATTCAATGTTACAGAGCCTTCAGAAAGTATTCACAACCTTTGACTTTTTTGCAGCCTGAATTTAAAATGGAAAAAATTGGCCTGCAAACAATAACCTCATAATCTCAAAGTGGAATTATGTTTTTAGACATGTTAATAAATTGATTATAAATGGAAAAACTGAAATGTTGTGAGTCAGTAAGTATTTGAGCCTAAATAAGTTCAAGAGTAAAAATATGCTTTGTAAGTTACATTAAGTTGCGTCGTGTTTAACATGATTTTGTAATGACTACCTTGTCTCTACCCCACACATACAGATAATTGTAAGGTCCCTCAGTCTAACAGTGAATTTCAAACACAGATTCAACCACAAAGACCAATGCCAATGCCTCGCAAAGAAGGGCACCTAATGGTAGATGGGTTTAAAGAAAGAAAAAAAACAGACATTGAATATCCCTTTGAGCATGGTGAAATGATTAATTACACTTTGGATGGTGTATCAATACAACCCAGTCTCTATAAAGATATAGGCGTCCTTCCTAACTCAGTTGCCGGAGAGGAAGGAAACCACTTAGGGATTTAATGAGGTCAATGGTGACTTTAAAACAGTTACAGAGTCATGGCTGTGATAGGAGAAAACTGAGGATGGATCAACAACATTGTAGTTACTAGTTACATTGTAGTTACCACAATACTAACCTAATTGACAAAGAGAAAATAAGGAAGCCTGAACAGAATAAAAATATTCCAAAACATGCATCCAGTTTGCAACAAGGTACAAAATGAATACTGTAAAAATGTGGAAAAGCAATTCACTTGTTTATCCTAAAAACATATTATGTTTGGAGCAAATCCAATACAACACATTACTGAGTGCTACTCTCCATATTTTCAAGCATAGTGGTGGTGGCTGCATCATGTTATGTGTATGCTTGTAATCGCTAAGGACTGGGAATGGAGCTAAGCACAGGCAAAATCCTAGAGGAAAACCTGGTTCAGTCTGCTTTCCACCAGACACTGGGAGATGAATTCACCTTTCAGCAGGACAATAACCTGAAACACAAGGCCAAATCCACACTGAAGTTATTTACCAAGAAGCCTGTGAATGTTCCTGAGCAGCCAAGTTACTCAGTGGTGTGAATACTTAAGTATATGAGATATTTCTGTATTTCATTTTCAATACATTGTGCAAAAATATTTCACTTTATGGTGTATGGTGGGTAGATGGATGAGAAAAAAAATCATATTTAATCCATTTTAAATTTAGGCTGTAAAACAACCAAATGTGGAATAAGTCAAAGGGTATGAATACTTTCTGAAGGCACTATCAGAAAAAATTATAATAGGCTAGGCAGCACCTCCTGGAGAAGTAATCAACAGTATCTACAGCTACCCTTTGGTCTCTTATCCAGGGTTTTAATAACCAAGCCCTGCTTAGCTATGGTATTTGTCATTGACCATTACCAATGTGCTATCGTGAGAATGATTGTTGAGAGGTCTCCACTTAAACACGAAATAGATTCACTTTTGCTATTGAAATGATTCCAAAGGGTACGTTTAACAGAGCAAATTAAATATGACCATACTTCATCACTCACATATCCTCAATGGTGCTATTTAGGCCTATATAGCATTTGCGAAGTCCTCAACAGCTAATGTTTCAGTTCAACCCAGAATCTGACTGAAAATAGACAATACAATAGACCTAGGGTTTCAAGCTCTGGTTGATTTCAAATGTAATGATGTTTAGCCATGTAACGGTTCTCTAGGTGTGAAGGAGAGTCGGACCAAAATGCAGCGTGGCTATTGCAATCCATGTTTATTTAATAAACAAACACGAACTTTACAAAAACAATAAATGTAATGTGAAAACCAAAACAGCCTAAACTGGTGCAAACTAACACAGAGGACACTAAGGACAATCACCCACGACAAACTCAAAGAATATGGCTGCCTAAATATGGTTCCCAATCAGAGACAACGATAAACACCTGCCTCTGATTGAGAACCACTCCAGACAGCCATAGACTTTGCTAGATAACCCCACTAGCTACAATCCCAATACATACACACCAAAACCCCAAGACAAAACACACCACAATACAAAAACCCCATGCCACACCCTGGCCTGACCCAATACATGAAGAAAAACACAAAATACTTAGACCAGGGCGTGACAAGCCAACTCAACCAAAAATCTACATTTGAAAGAGATGTATCTTCTTGCTTGGATAGTTCCAGCTGTGCCACTGAATTGGTTTGGCTTTAATTCTCGTTTGTCTACAAATGAATAATAACTCAGCAAAAAAAGAAACGTCCTCTCACTATCAACTGCGTTTATTTTCAGCAAACTTGACATGTGTAAATATTTGTATGAACATAACAAGATTCAACAACTGAGACACAGACTTGTGACTAACAGAAATTGAATAATGTGTCCCTGAACAAAGGGGGGGGTCAAAATCAATTTCTGGGGGGACTGGCCCTAGCCCTCACCCTCCGATCCAACAGGTGCCTGACGTGGTCAATGGCATTGAGATCCGGGCTCTTCACTGGCCATGGCAGAACACTGACATTCCTGTCTTGCAGGAAATCACGCACAGAACGAGCAGTATGGCTGGTGGCATTGTCATGCTGGAGGGTCATGTCAGGATGAGCCTGCAGGAAGGGTACCAAATGAGGGAGGAGGATGTCTTCCCTGTAACGCACAGCATTGAGATTGCCTGCAATGACAACAAGCTCAGTCCGATGATCCCTTGACACACCGCCCCAGACCATGATGGACCCTCCACCTCTAAATCGATCCCTCTCCATAGTACAGGCCTTGGTGTAACGCTCATTCCTTCAACGATAAACAGGAATCCGACCATCACTCCTGGTGAAACAAAACCGTGACTCGTCAGTGAAGAGCACTTTTTGCCAGTCCTGTCTGGTCCAGTGACAGTGGGTTTGTGCCCATAAGCAACATTTTTGCCAGTGATGTCTTATGAGCCCTCCGTCCAGCCACTCTCAGTCTATTGCGGACAGTCAAATCAAATCAAATTTATTTATATAGCTCTTCGTACATCAGCTGATATCTCAAAGTGCTGTACAGAAACCCAGCCTAAAACCCCAAACAGCAAGCAATGCAGGTGTAGAAGCACGGTGGCTAGGAAAAACTCCCTAGAAAGGCCAAAACCTAGGAAGAAACCTAGAGAGGAACCAGGCTATGTGGGGTGGCCAGTCCTCTTCTGGCTGTGCCGGGTGGAGATTATAACAGAACATGGCCAAGATGTTCAAATGTTCATAAATGATCAGCATGGTCGTATAATAATAAGGCAGAACAGTTGAAACTGGAGCAGCAGCACGGCCAGGTGGACTGGGGACAGCAAGGAGTCATCATGTCAGGTAGTCCTGGGGCATGGTCCTAGGGCTCAGGTCCTCCTCCTCCGAGAGAGAGAGAGAGAGAGAGAGAGAGAATTAGAGAATGCACACTTAGATTCACACAGGACACCGAATAGGACAGGAGAGGTACTCCATATATAACAAACCGACCCTAGCCCCCCGACACATTAACTACTGCAGCATAAATACTGGAGGCTGAGACAGGAGGGGTCAGGAGACACTGTGGCCCCATCCGAGGACACCCCCAGACAGGGCCAAACAGGAAGGATATAACCCCACCCACTTTGCAAAGCACAGCCCCCACACCACTAGAGCGATATCTTCAACCACCAACTTACCATCCTGAGACAAGGCTGAGTATAGCCCACAAAGAACTCCGCCATGGCACAACCCAAGGGGGGGCGCCATCCCAGACAGGATGACCACATCAGTGAATTGCACTCAGGTGACGCACCCCTTCCAGGGACGGCAAGAGAGAGCCCCAGTAAGCCAGTGACTCAGCCCCTGTAATAGGGTTAGAGGCAGAGAATCCCAGTGGGAAGAGGGGAACCGGCCAGGCAGAGACAGCAAGGGCGGTTCGTTGCTCCAGAGCCTTTCCGTTCACCTTCCCACTCCTGGGCCAGACTACACTCAATCATATGACCCACTGAAGAGATAAGTCTTCAGTAAGGACTTAAAGGTTGAGACCGAGTTTGCGTCTCTGACATGGGTAGGCAGACCGTTCCATAAAAATGGAGCTCTATAGGAGAAAGCCCTGCCTCCAGCTGTTTGCTTAGAAATTCTAGGGACAATTAGGAGGCCTGCGTCTTGTGACCGTAGCGTACGTGTAGGTATGTACGGCAGGACCAAATCAGAGAGATAGGTAGGAGCAAGCCCATGTAATGCTTTGTAGGTTAGCAGTAAAACCTTGAAATCAGCCCTTGCTTTGACAGGAAGCCAGTGTAGAGAGGCTAGCACTGGAGTAATATGATCAAATTTTTTGGTTCTAGTCAGAATTCGAGCAGCCGTATTTAGTACTAACTGAAGTTTATTTAGTGCTTTATCCGGGTAGCCGGAAAGTAGAGCATTGCAGTAGTCTAACCTAGAAGTGACAAAAGCATGGATTCATTTTTCTGCATCATTTTTGGACAGAAGGTTTCTGATTTTTGCAATGTTACGTAGATGGAAAAAG
This sequence comes from Oncorhynchus tshawytscha, assembly GCF_018296145.1. NCBI lineage: Eukaryota > Metazoa > Chordata > Actinopteri > Salmoniformes > Salmonidae > Oncorhynchus > Oncorhynchus tshawytscha. The sequence goes on from NC_056444.1 coordinate 24,165,528, forward strand.
CTGTCCTTGAAATGGTCTTGATATGTTCTTCAAAAGAGAGATCAGGGTCCAGAGTAACGCCGAGGTCCTTCACAGTTTTATTTGAGACGACTGTACAACCATTAAGATTAATTGTCAGATTCAACAGAAGATCTCTTTGTTTCTTGGGACCTATAACAAGCATCTCTGTTTTGTCCGAGTTTAAAAGTAGAAAGTTTGCAGCCATCCACTTCCTTATGTCTGAAACACATGCTTCTAGCAAGGGCAATTTTGGGGCTTCACCATGTTTCATTGAAATGTACAGCTGTGTGTCATCCGCATAGCAGTGAAAGTTAACATTATGTTTTCGAATAACATCCCCAAGAGGTAAAATATATTGTGAAAACAATAGTGGTCCCAAAACGGAACCTTGAGGAACACCGAAATTTACAGTTGATTTGTCAGAGGACAAACCATTCACAGAGACAAACTGATATCTTTCCGACAGATAAGATCTAAACCAGGCCAGAACTTGTCCGTGTAGACCAATTTGGGTTTCCAATCTCTCCAAAAGAATGTGGTGATCGATGGTATCAAAAGCAGCACTAAGGTCTAGGAGCACGAGGACAGATGCAGAGCCTCGGTCCGATGCCATTAAAATGTCATTTACCACCTTCACAAGTGCCGTCTCAGTGCTATGATGGGGTCTAAAACCAGACTGAAGCATTTCGTATACATTGTTTGTCTCCAGGAAGGCAGTGAGTTGCTGAGCAACAGCCTTCTCTAAAATTTTTGAGAGGAATGGAAGATTCGATATAGGCCGATAGTTTTTTATATTTTCTGGGTCAAGGTTTGGCTTTTTCAAGAGAGGCTTTATTACTGCCACTTTTAGTGAGTTTGGTACACATCCGGTGGATAGAGAGCCGTTTATTATGTTCAACATAGGAGGGCCAATCACAGGAAGCAGCTCTTTCAGTAGTTTAGTTGGAATAGGGTCCAGTATGCAGCTTGAAGGTTTAGAGGCCATGATTATTTTCATCATTGTGTCAAGAGATATAGTACTAAAACACTTGAGCGTCTCTCTTGATCCTAGGTCCTGGGAGAGTTGTGCAGACTCAGGACAACTGAGCTTTGAAGGAATACGCAGATTTAAAGAGGAGTCCGTAATTTGCTTTCTAATAATCATAATCTTTTCCTCAAAGAAGTTCATGAATTTATCACTGCTAAAGTGAAAGTCATCCTCTCTTGGGGAATGCTGCTTTTTAGTTAGCTTTGCGACAGTATCAAAAAGGAATTTCGTATTGTTCTTATTTTCCTCAATTAAGTTCGAAAAATAGGATGATCGAGCAGCAGTAAGGGCTCTACGGTACTGCACGGTACTGTCTTTCCAAGCTAGTCGGAAGACTTCCAGTTTGGTGTGGCGCCATTTCCGTTCCAATTTTCTGGAAGCTTGCTTCAGAGCTCGGGTATTTTCTGTGTACCAGGGAGCTAGTTTCTTATGAGAAATGTTTTTAGTTTTTAGGGGTGCAACTGCATCTAGGGTATTGCGCAAGGTTAAATTGAGTTCCTCAGTTAGGTGGTTAACTGATTTTTGTCCTCTGGCGTCCTTGGGTATACAGAGGGAATCTGGAAGGACATCAAGGAATCTTTGTGTTGTCTGTAAATTTATAGCACGACTTTTGATGTTCCTTGGTTGGGGTCTGAGCAGATTATTTGTTGCAATTGCAAACGTAATAAAATAGTGGTCCGATAGTCCAGGATTATGAGGAAAAACATTAAGATCCACAACATTTATTCCATGGGACAAAACTAGGTCCAGCGTATGACTGTGACAGTGAGTGGGTCCAGAGACATGTTGGACAAAACCCACTGAGTCGATGATGGCTCCGAAAGCCTTTTGGAGTGGGTCTGTGGACTTTTCCATGTGAATATTAAAGTCACCAAAGATTAGAATATTATCTATATTACCAAAATAGGTTGGCAACAAAACGCACAGCAACTCGAAAACAAGTCTGCAAGTTGTGACCGGAAATGACGTGATAGCGTCACGTCTGAGCACTGATGGAGGAATTGTGCATTCCTGGTGTAACTCAGGCAGTTGTTGTTGCCATCCTGTACCTCTCCCGCAGGTGTGATGTTCGGATGTTCCGATTCTGTACAGGTGTTGTTACACGTCGTCTGCCACTGCGAGGACGATCAGCTGTCCGTCCTGTCTCCCTGTAGTACTGTCTTAGGCGTCTCAAAGTACGGACATTGGAATTTATTGCCCTGGCCACATCTGTAGTCCTCATGCCTCCTTGCAGCATGTCTAAGACACGTTCACGCAGATGAGCAGGGACCACGGGCATCTTTCTTTTGGTGTTTTTCAGAGTCAGTAGAAAGGCCTCTTTAGTGTACTAAGTTTTCATAACTTTTATAACATATTTAAAAATATATATATTTTTAGTTGAGATGGAGACATGAATCCAACATATCAATTATTAATTTGAAGACAAAAAATTAAATGACCTGTGGCACAGATGGAACTAAGCAGAAGATGAATCACAAATTATATGTTGGATTCACATCTCCAACTCAACCAAAAATACAAGTTAAAGAATGGGATTAAGCCAGTGTCTGTTGCACTTCACAAAATAGATGGCATCATGAGGGAGGAAAATTATGTGGATATATTGAAGCAACATCTCCCAAGCTTTATATTCCTGACTGATGTCTTGAGATGTTGCTTCAATATATCCACATCATTTTCCTTCCTCATGATGCCATCTATTTTGTGAAGTGCACCAGCCCCTCCTGCAGCAAAGCACCCCCACAACATGATGCTGCCACTCTCGTGCTTCAAGGTTGGGATGGTGTTCTTCGGCTTGCAAGCCTCCTCCTTTTCCCTCCAAACATAACGATGGTCATTATGGCCAAACAGTTCTATTTTTGTTTGATCAGACCAGAGGACATTTCTCCAAGAAAATAAAAAAGTACATTATTTGTCCACATGTGCACTTGCAAACCATAGTCTAGCTTTTTATGGCAGTTTTGGAGCAGTGGCTTCTTCCTTGCTGAGCAGCCTTTCAGGTTATGTCAATATAGGACTCGTTTTACTGTGGATATAGAGACTTTTGTACCTGTTTCCTCCAGCAGCTTCACAAGGTCGTTTGCTGTTGTTCTGGGATTGATTTGCACTTTTCGCACCAAATACGTGCATCTCTGGGAGACAGAACGTGTCTTCTTCCTGAGCGGTATGACGGCTGCGTTGTCCCATGGTGTTAAACTTGCGTACTATTGTTTGTACAGATGAACGTGGTAACTTCAGGCGTTTGGAAATTGCTCCCAAGGATGAACCAGACTTGTGGAGGTCTACAATTCTTTCTCTGAGGTCTGATTTCCCATAATGTCAATTAAAGAGGCACTGAATTTGAAGGTAGGCCTTGAAATACATCCACAGGTACACCTCCAATTGACTCAAATGATGTCAATTGTCCTATCAGAAGGTTCTAAATGCATTAAATCATTTTATGGAATTTTCCAAGCTGTTTAAAGGCACAGTCAACTTAGTGTACGTAAACTTCTGACCCACTGACCCACGATCTGACCCACTATTCTGATTCAATGAATTATAAGTGAAATAATCTGTCTGTAAACAATTGTTGAAAAAATGACTTGTGTCATGTACAAAGTAGATGTCCTAACCGACTTGACAAAACTATAGTTTGTTAACAAGAAATTTGTTGAGTGGTCGAAAAATGAGTTTTAATGACTCCAACCTAAGTGTATGTAAACGCCCAACTTCAACTGTAGGTTGTAATCTCATTGATCAACATCTCAACCAAATATTACCCAATCACCACTGTGAAATGAGGTAGTGTACCCAGTGTGTTGGCATTTGTAATGAAGAATAATATCTCATTTAATGTATTAGCTGCATTTAAAGACATCAAAACAATTGTTGGAGTGTGAAAATAATAGCTCTTTCCAAAGTCATTCAGTAACTTATTTAATTCAGACTGTTAATCAGTGGATAATCATGAAGTATCTTGTTCACACTGGAGGCCTGTTCAGTTCAGAGCTCAGAGACAGTTCTTAATAGTAGAAGTGCACTTCTCATCTGTGCTCGGCTCTGGCTAATATACAGTGAGGCCCTCTAGCAGTCAGTCAGTCAGCACCAACTCCAGTCTCCAGCTCAGTCAGCCATTCCATGCCGCTGTGCTCCACTCATCTCGTCTCATTCCCTTGTATAGAGACACAGTGGTGAGCCTGCTGTTTTGATATTGTATTCCATTTACTAAGTTCACTACCTGGTCATCAGTGCATGGTGGGGACCGTAACTGCTAATCCATACTGTTCCACTCAGCCAATACACACAGACCCCATTAAAGAGTGTGTGTGTGTTTGCGTGCGTGCATGCGTGACCAGAAGTCCCCACAAGAATGGTATATATATTTTTTTTTACAAACTGGGGACATTTTGTTGGTTCCACAAGGTCAAATGCTATTTCTTAGGGGGTTATGGTTAGGTTTAGGGTTAGGAGCTAGGTTTAGGGTTAAGGTTCGATTTTTGGGTTAAGGTAAGAGTACGGGTTAGGTTTAGGGTTAGGGTTTATGGAAAATAGGATTGTAAATGGGACGGAATTGTGTGTCTCCACAAGGTTAGCTGTTCAAGACTGTGAGTGTGTGTATGTCCCTATCTATCACACAGGCCTCATAATCTTCACGTGTCAGCCTCCCTTGGCCCCAAGGTAACCTTACTGTGACATGCAATTCAGTTGGCCCGGCTGGTAATGACTATTGATTTGGATTGTGTTCCTGTTCGAGAGGGAGAGGGACATGGAGGGACTGTGTCTTTTACTGCTTGGTCTGCTCCGTGCGGAGATCCCCCTCACAAACAAACAACTTACCCTCCCCCAACACAATCACCAGTGTCGTCCACCCCCCTTTCCCTCACTTGCTCCGGCCCAGTGGAAGTGCATGTGTAGGATCGGCATGGTGATTGCTGTCACCAACGCCCAGGGCAGAGGGGGAAATCGGGGGACGTTCATGGGTCTGTGTTGTCCTACGTTGTGTACTTGATTACCTAGTGCCTGGAGCAAGACTAGCTACCATAAACACAGTGGGTGGCTCTACCTGACTCCTGACCAACTGACATTAGAACACTTATGCAGTTTTTGAAGCTTTCCTCAGAATAATATATTGTAGTTTATACTCAATATTATGACTGAATAAAAAGTATGCACACAATTAAATCGATATCTTACTGTACCTTAATACTACAAAAGAAAACTATCAACTTACATAACATCACCACAATACCATCTTTACATGTTGAATCACTAAAGGAATTGGTTTCAGATGGGAGAATATAATACAGTTTTTTCTTCATTGGCGCCATTAAGCTGCCAGCAATATTTTTCATAGGGAGTAACCCCCATTCTGAGGTATAGTTTTATTACATGGTAATTTGAGGCATGGTTCGTTCATCTCAAGTGTTGCCGTCGGACATGCAAATCAAGCCGCGATATTTTCACTCCTCACAAGCCTACAAATTATCACATTGTATTATCTACTGTACAGTTTATCTGCACAGTGAGAGGAGGGGAAAATTCCTTTCATCTTTGTATTTGTATTTATTAAGGATCCCTGCCTTGGCAGCGGCTACTCTTCCTGCGGTCCAGCTAAATTAAGGCAGTTACACAATTTAAAAAACATTACAATACATTTATAACAGATTTCACAACACATTAAGTGTGTGCCTTCAGGCCACTACTCTACTACCACATACAGTGGGGCAAAAAAGTATTTAGTCAGCCACCAATTGTGCAAGTTCTCCCACTTAAAAAGATGAGAGAGGCCTGTAATTGTCATCATAGGTACGCTTCAACTATGACAGACAAAATGAGAAAAAAAATCCAGAAAATCACATTGTAGGATTTTTTATGAATTTATTTGCAAATTATGGTGGAAAATAAGTATTTGGTCAATAACAAAAGTTTCTCAATACTTTGTTATATACCCTTTGTTGGCAATGACAGAGGTCAAACGTTTTCTGTAAGTCTTCACAAGGTTTTCACACACTGTTGCTAGTATTTTGGCCCATTCCTACATGCAGATCTCCTCTAGAGCAGTGATGTTTTGGGGCTGTTGCTGGGCTACACGGACTTTCAACTCCCTCCAAAGATTTTCTATGGGGTTGAGATCTGGAGACTGGCTAGGCCACTCCAGAACCTTGAAATGCTTCTTACGAAGCCACTCCTTCGTTGCCCGGGCGGTGTGTTTGGGATCATTGTCATGCTGAAAGACCCAGCCACATTTCATCTTCAATGCCCTTGCTGATGGAAGGAGGTTTTCAATCAAAATCTCATGATACATCGCCCCATTCATTCTTTCCTTTACACGGATCAGTCCTCCTGGTCCCTTTGCAGAAAAACAGCCCCAAAGCATGATGTTTCCACCCTCATGCTTCACAGTAGGTATGGTGTTCTTTGGATGCAACTCAGCATTCTTTGTCCTCCAAACACGACGAGTTGAGTTTTTACCAAGAAGTTCTATTTTGGTTTCATCTGACCATATGACATTCTCCCAATCTTTTTCTGGATCATCCAAATGCTCTCTAGCAAACTTCAGACGGTCCTGGACATGTACTGGCTTAACCAGGGGGACACGTCTGGCACTGCAGGATTTGAGTCCCTGGCGGCGTAGTGTGTTACTGATGGTAGGCTTTGTTACTTTGGTCCCAGCTCTCTGCAGGTCATTCACTAGGTCCCCCCGTGTGGTTCTGGGATTTTTGCTCACCGTTCTTGTGATCGTTTTGACCCCACGGGGTGAGATCTTGCGTGGAGCCCCAGATCGAGGGAGATTATCAGTGGTCTTGTAAGTCTTCCATTTCCTAATAATTGCTCCCACAGTTGATTTCTTCAAACCAAGCTGCTTACCTTTTGCAGATTCAGTCTTCCCAGCCTGGTGCAGGTCTACAATTTTGTTTCTGGTGTCCTTTGACAGCTCTTTGGTCTTGGCCATAGTGGAGTTTGGAGTGTGACTGTTTTATACTGATAACAAGTTCAAACAGGTGCCATTAATACAGGTAACGAGTGGAGGACAGAGGAGCCTCTTAAAGAAGAAGTTACAGGTCGGTGAGAGACAGAAATGTATTTTTTTTAAATCTATTTTTACTGCTTCCATAAGTTCCTTGATGTGGAATATAGTTTAATGTTCAGCTGGGAGGGACGACTTGGAAAAGCATACCATGCAATTGTTTGAGGACGGCGCCCCACATCAGCATATTTTTCAACCAGCACAGGCTTCATAAGATCACAAATAGCGATTAAATAATCACTTACTTTTTGAAAATCGTCCTCAGTTTGCAATCCCAAGGGTCCCAGCTACAACATGCATGGTTGTTTTGTTAGATAAAATCCTTCTTTATATCCCAAAAAGTCTGTTTAGTTGGCGCCATTGATTTCAGCAATTCACTTTTTCAACATGCAGACAAAGGAATCCAAAAAGCTAGCACTAAACTTTGTTAAAACAAGTCAAACTACATTTCTATATAATCCTCAAGTACCCTAAAATGTAAATAAACTATGGTATTTCATACGGAAGGAAGTAAAGAAGTTCAATAGAAAAGTCAAATTAGCAAGTGCGCGTCCTCTTTGTCGCACGCCCACAGACTGATTTCCAACTGTGACTCCCGGTACCAAAACTCAAAATTCTTCCTCGCTTTTGAAGAAACAAGCCTGAAACCTTGAACAAAGTTGACATCTAGTGGAAGCCATAGGAATTGCAATCTGGGAGCTGGAATTGCATAGGACCCATATCTTTCCATTGAAATAGCATGGGATCTCAAAATAAAAGATTTCTGGTTGGTTTTTCTTTGGATTTTCAGCTACCATATCAATTGTTATAGTCTCATTGGGGCGGCAGGGTAGCCTAGTGGTTAGAGTGTTGAACTAGTAACCGAAAGGTTGCAAGTTCGAATCCCCGAGCTGACAAGGTAAAAATCTGTCGTTGTGCCCCAAAACAGGCAGTTAACCCACTGTTCCTAGGCCGTCATTGAAAATAAGAATTTGTTCTTAACTGACTTGCCTAGTAAAATAAAAAAATACATTATTTTAACATTTCTACAAACTTCAAAGTGTTTTCTATCCAGTAATACCATATGTGCATATGCTGGCTTTTGAGCCTGAGTAACAGTTTACTTTGGGCATGTCAGTCTTCTTAGTTACTTCTTAGGGCTAGGGTCCTTTTTCTGAATTTCCGCCTGACTGACATGCACCTTCTCGGTTCCCTCTGAACACAGAACACCCCCTTCATACTAACTAACTTGATCTGACTAGAACTAGCATATACAGTGGCTTGCGAAAGTCTTCACCCCCTTGGCATTTTTCCTATTTTGTTGCCTTACAACCTGGAATTAAAAATGATTTTCTTGGGGGTTTGTATCATTTGATTTACACAACATGCCTGCCACTTTGAAAATCTAAAATATTTTTTATTGTGAAACAAACAAGAAATAAGACAAAAAAACAGAAAACTTGAGAGTGCATAACTATTCACCCCACCAAAGTCAATACTTTGTAGAGCCACCTTATGCAGCATTTACAGCTGCAAGTCTCTTGGGGTATGTCTCTATAAGCTTCGCACATCTAGCTACTGGGATTTTTGCTCATTCTTCAAGGCAAAACTGCTCCAGCTCCTTCAAGTTGGATGGGTTCTGCTGGTATACAGCAATCTTTAAGTCAAACCACAGATTCTCAATTGGATTGAGTTCTGGGCTTTGACTAGGCCATTCCAAGACATTTAAATGTTTCCTCTTTAACCACTTAAGTGCCCAGTCTCAAATCTCTGGAAGACTGAAACAGGTTTCCATCAAGAATATCCCTGTATTTAGCCCCATCCATCATTCCTTCAATTCTGACCAGTTTCCCAGTCCCTGCTGATGAAAAACATCCCCACAGCATGATGCTGCCACCACCGTGCTTCACTGGGATGGTTTTCTCGGATTAATGCTCTCCTTGCCTGGTCCGTGAGTTTTGGTGGGTGGCCCTCTTTTGGCAGGTTTGTTTTGGTGCCATATTCTTTAAAAAATTTAATAATGGATTTAATGGTGCTCCGTGGGATGTATTAAAGTTTCTGATATTTTTTTATAACCCAACCCTGATCTGTACTTCTCCACAACTTTGTCCCTGACCTGTTTGGAGAGCTCCTTGGTCTTCATGATGCCGCTTGCTTGGTGCCGCTTGCACTGACTCTACTCCAGCCACTTTAATAATGGGAATTGATGGGAAATGATGTAAATATATCACTAGCCACTTTAAACAATGCTACCTTATATAATGTTACTTACCCTACATTATATACATCACCGGGGCAAACTACCTGCCCTCCAGGACACCTACACCACCCGATGCTACAGGAAGGCCATAAAGATCATCAAGGACATCAACCACCCGAGCCACTGCCTGTTCACCCCGCTGCCATCCAGAAGGCGAGGTCAGTACAGGTGCATCAAAGCTGGGACCGAGAGACTGAAAAACAGCTTCTATCTCAAGGCCATCAGACTGTTAAACAGCCACCACTAACATTGAGTGGCTACTGCCAACACACTGTCAATGACACTGACTCTTACTCCAGCCACTTTAATCATGGGAATTGATGGGAAATGATGTAAATATATCACTAGCCACTTTAAACAATGCTACCTTATATAATGTTACTTACCCTACATTGTTCATCTCATATGCATACGTTGATACTGTACTCTATATCATCGACTGCATCCTTATGTAATACATGTATCACTAGCCACTTTAACTATGCCACTTGGTTTACATACTTATCTCATATGTATATACTGTACTCGATATCATCTACTGTATCTTGCCTATGCTGCTCTGTACCATCACTCATTCATATATCCTTATGTACATATTCCTTATCCCCTTACACTGTGTATAAGACAGTAGTTTTTTTTGGAATTGTTAGTTAGATTACTTGTTCGTTATTACTGCATTGTCGGAACTAGAAGCACAAGCATTTCGCTACACTCGCATTAACATCTGCTAACCATGTGTATGTGACAAATAAAATTTGATTTGATTTGATTTGGTGGTGCCCCTTGTTTAGTGGTGTGGCAGACTCTGGGTTCTTTCAGTACAGGTGTATATATGTATTGAGATCATGTGACAGAGCATGTGACACTTAGATTGCACACAGGTGAACTTTATTTAACTAATTATGTGACTTCTGAAGGTAATTGGTTGCACCAGATCTTATTTAGGGGCTTCATAGCAAAGGGGGTGAATACATATGCATGCACCACTTTTCCGTTTTACATTTTTTGAAACATGTTTTTTTTTTCATATCACTTATCCAATTTGGACTATTTTGTGTATCTCCATTACATGAAATCCAAATAAAAAAACATTTAAATTACAGGTTGTAATGCAACAAAATAGGAAAAACGCCAAGGGGGATGAATACTTTTGCAAGGCACTGTACTGTAGACCTACTAACGTACAGTCTGTATATTTATAAACTGAAACAGATTATATTATACCCTATATGTGTTTGTTTTAGTCTTGGTTTTCTCCCAATATGGAGAGAGTACTGTTGGGTGAGTGGTCACCGGTCAGACATGCTAAGCACAACCCCCCCCCTCAACATTTGCACGTACAATATACACACATACTGACTCTAACCGACAGACAGACAGACAGACAGACACTCTCTCTGCCTAGAAGGCACATATACACAACACAAAACAGACCCTCTCTCTCTCTTTCTGTCAAATATCCCTCCGTGTGTGTGGGTGGTCAGGGAGGCTCAGCACAGTTGCCAGGCAGAGGGGTCAGAGAGGTAATGAGATGCTTTGAGAGAGAGTGACAGGGGTGTGCATGTGTAAATAATCTATTAATTAAAGGGAGGAGTGGAATGAATAGGAAACCTTTTCCTGTGATATCTTCATCCTTCCATCCTCCCCTCCCCTCCCCCCCTCCACTCCTCCTCTCACACTCTCCAGGTTCACACAGATCCACAAAGAGACGTTTATTGGGAGATTAAAGCCAAATCTTCTAGATTGCTGTATAAAAAGGTAATTTGCAATATTAAACTGACTTTTATCTATATGCAAATGACTCCCCTCCTCCACTGATTTGAATAATTTATGTGAAGGTTTGAAAGTGAGGTGGGTGTCTCTTGCCGTCGAAAGATAACCCAGTTAGGCTATAAAGGAAACTATTAACAATTTTTTTTTTTACCAGAGTTTATTTCTTTCAATTACAGCAATTGCTTTCCTCTGGGTTGAGCTGTGGGAGCCAACGTTATGGTTATTGCACTCTTTCTCTGTGAATATTTTGCCTGCGGGGCTTTCACCGGGTAGAGTAATGTCAATATCAGGTGCTCGGCTCATTCCTCAAGCCTCCGTCAAACCTCTTGTCACACATCAAGACGTCATGCCTCTCAGACATGGGGACATGGGTAATTTCATCTCACGTCGAAGATGTTTGTTGTCGTGTGTCGGCTCTTACTAGCTATGACTCCTGTTCCCTTCAATAGCCCAGGCATCACTCTCCTGTCTGTCACATGACCAGAGTGGCACAGGCACGGTCCAGGGAGAGAGACACCTCAAAGTAAAGACACTTTTATGTTGATGAGTGGTGGTAGAAGACTGGCTCTTTGTACCTTCTGCCATCATGCTTACAATGAGGAAACTCTCTCTCCTGCTGTTATTAAGACTCCAGCCACCCTAGTCATAGACTGTTCTCTCTGCTACTGCACAGCAAACGGTACTGGAGCGCCAAGTCTAGGTCAAAGAGGCTTCTAAACAGCTTCTACCCCCAAGCCATAAGACTCCTGAACAGCTTATCAAATGAGGCGGCAGGTAGCCTAGTGGTTAGAGCGTTGGACTAGTAACCGAAAGGTTGCAACATCGGATCCCCGAGCTGACAAGGTAAAGAAAAATCTGTTGTTCTGCCCCTGAACAAGGCAGTTAACCCACTGTTCCTACGCTGTCATTGACAATATGAATTTGTTCTTAACTGACTTGCCTAGTTAAAAAAAGAAAATGGCTACCCAAACTATTTGCACTTCCCCCTCTTCTAAGCTTCTGTAATTATCTATGCATAGTCACCTTAATAACTCTCTAATAATATTACCTTGACACCGATAGCCCCGTTATTTACTGCTGCTCTTTAATTATTTCTTATCTCTTACTTTTTTAGGTATTTTCTTAAAACAGCTTGTAAGTAAGCATTTCACTGTAAGGTTGCATTACCGAATACCTGTTGTATTCGGCGCATGTGACAAATACAATTTGATTTGATTTACTGAACTGTTGTAGAGTCCATCTTTATTCCCTTCACTACACTGAGATGACCAAATCATAGTTGTTAGTTACACAATTAGCTTGTGACAGTCTACTGTTACAGTACAGAATATGTAGGCCGCATGTCAATACCACTGGGGTATGTTTGTACATTTTAAGAGCTCTCTGTCTGTTCCTAATTTGATTTGATGAAACGCGAATATACATCTTCCACTTGTTCAGAAAAAAATATACAAACTCCACTGGGGAATGATCTCATCTACTCAAAGAGGTCAAAGGGCAATGAACAGCCATAGTCTTAGACTCACTCCCAAAGGGAAATGTACTTCAAACACTGATGTCTTCCCAATCCATACCATTCCGATTGCGTACTGTTATGAATGGAGAGCAAGGATAGAAATGGTCACATTTTGTACACCATCACCAAGTTACAGTATGCCCTTTATCCATCCCGTATTCACCTCAGCTTAAACAAACTTGTCTGTCTTTCAAAAAACCTTCTCTGTATATCTTCTAATGTTATTATCATTCAAAACAGGGGCATTCAAACCCCATTTTTGTCATCAATTATATGCATTCAGTTAATGTCAATGTACCATAGCAGCTACACTTACTCCTGAGAATGCCTGTTTAAGACATAGACAATGTAACAGTGAGAGATTTATACGACCGGCTCTAAAGGTTGGACAAAGGTTCATCTCAACGCTGGTCGCTAATTGAGGATTGTACATGTACATCATCTCTTTCTCTCTGCTATTTTGGCAGAATGACATGTGGCCAATGGCCCAGCAGTGTTCTCAGAGGGTCGTTCTGTTATGGGGCGATGACATTAGTGTGTGAGGTGAGGTCACCATAGTGATGATCTTATCTCCCAGAAGGATATATTAGGGAACAATAACACGTTTAATATCCTGCTCTTTAGGACGGGACCTATTCTCCTCCTCCTGCCCCTTCTCTTCCTGCTGCTTGCCCTCCTCGTCCCCCGCGGCGGAGCCAGAGTAAAAGCCCCATCCAGAAAGACATTACTGATATTATCACATCTCAATATTTCTCATCCTTTATAATTTGATCCACAGCTCTGGTCTTGTGCTGTTTGCTTTGATCTTTATCCTGGTTCTCCTCGTATGTGAAGCTGATCTGACAATATGACAGAACGAGGGGATATGTGTCTCAACATTCTGTCATCTAACCTTTACTACCTCCAAATTAATTTCAGCCATATGGAAGAAATAATCTCAAACTCAAAGTAATAATCAAATTGATGGTACAAAAGATTTTAAAGTATTTTCGCCCTCAAAATGCTGGCAGAGATGCAGCATCTCTATATTATTTTTTAAAGTATATCATTGTCAGCTAATATAATGCTGTGTATTCACAGTGACAAGTGGTTTGGTGGGCATTAGGACCTGCTGCCGTCGCATCTCGACTGGTTTCCTGTATTAGGTCTTGTAAGGCACGGTCTCAAACAAGGTCTCCGTGGCTACCGATTTCAAAACAAAACAGCCTAATTGGTTGTTCATTAATAGGTTTATTTCAGGCACATGCTTGGGTGCCTTTATTGTAGCTTACAGGGTCTTGCTCTCCAAGGGCATTTGTGAAAGAGGAGGATAAGAACTACACAGGGAATATCAGAGAGAGAGAGAGAGAAAGAGAGAGAGAATAATCACACTAAATACAAGACATTGAAAAGGAAGACACACATCTTTGTGCTATTTGCCTTCGATTGGGAGGCATATTTTAGACGCTGTGCTATTTTATCGTTGCCTAGGAAATGCTTGCTGGATCCATGAGAAACCTGTAGATGTAATACGGCCTCATTTGGAGAGCTAGTACGACTGAAGCAAATATTTGTATAATAAACAATCTATTTCTTTACAGCACGAACAAACGTTCTCTTAAACCATCAAGCCAGGGTCAAAACATTGAATACTAAATGTATACATAACAACACAATCATCTGTGTCGGTCTGTGCAGGAAGGAACTGGTGACACTTGAGGGGAAGAATATCACGCATATTTACGGTCTCTGGCTTAAAACGATCAATGAGAACACAATTACTGAGCCTTACTTATGGCTGCGTCCCCCGCTGTGGTGGGGTTAGGACTTGAAGAGTTACTTAATATTAGTCTGGCATTGTTAACAGCAAACATTCAGCTTGGAATTAACACACTGAGGCTGTCAGGGTGATGAGAGAAAGGAGAATCAAATAGCATCAATGGGGATTCTCTGTAAAGCAGTGAAGTGGATTTTGCCTGTGGAAATATCTAATTGTGAGACTAGCAGAATCCATTGAGATGTTTTCAATCTCCACCTAGTCCTCCTAGGGAAGTATCAGTGACAAAAGAATAACGAATGGACAGAATTCATGAGCCGCACTGCAGAAAACCACACTGAGAAAATACAACATTTCATAAAAAATACACTATACAGTGTAATGCATAAAAAATTGTGTTCCTCTCTCTCCCTCTTCTCCCCCCCCCCCTCTCTCTCTCTGGACTAGAGGGAAAGAAGGAACCATTAGCTTTCCTTCCTCCCTTAATTAAACAGTTTTACTTACGCTTTTAATTTCTGTAATTTTCAGATCTCTGTTGATAAGAAGGATATGTTATGTTTTTTGTTCAGTTATGTTTTTTGTTCTCTAAACATAACCGTTGCTTCGCAGTCAGACAGTAATTCATCGAGTCATCTAATCAAACCCCCTGTGGTGAGACCACATACTCTCAGGAGAAAGGTCTATGTGCTGTGACTAACTGGGAGAATTTGACTTGAGAAAAGCATTTCCTCATTTATAAAAGAGACCACATTCCTATATGATTGTGTTCAATAGGTGTAGGCCAGTCGGATCAGTACTGTAAATATAAGACCTGGCCATCACAAGGTTTTTGTGACTTAGCGTGTAAATGTGCATGTTTGCGCGCCTGCATACATACATACTAGCTTGCATATCTATTTTCGCTATCTACGTGTGAGCGAGAGACCATGTGCAGATACAGTACATGCAATGCCTTGATCTATGCCAATATCACTGTTATTAGAGGTGGAGCCTTTCATAAATCTATCCATAGGCATAACTGTGGAGATGAAATGCCAATTCTCCTTGAAGGACACTGAGCTTTTCTCCAAAAGATGGGCTGATAACATCTTGACAGAACCAAGGCTGACCTAGAATACAGCGCTGGCATGTCATCTGCATGTTTTGATGTCATCTGTATAACTCCAATTTGTTTGGCGACTGGCATTTGCAATCAGTGTATTCAGGCTCACACAAGAGCAAATATTATAGAAAGGGGGGAGAAGAGCAGTCAAAAATACATAAAAGGAATTTCATTGGGTAAATTGAATGAGTGGAATTTCTGCCATATTACATGTCAGCAATCCCAGAGAAACAGGCCAAAAAGGATTACAATTGTGTTGTGACTTACATGCCGACTACATCGGCCAAGCACGTGAGTCCGTCTGTGTGTGCCATCGTGCAAATATTGATTGTGTCCATCCTCACCAGACGTGCTCATGACACCCCGGTTCAAATATCAAAACCAACTGTGAACTAACCAATTTTGGGGCAGGTCAAAAAACACATTAAACATTTATGAACATTTTGTTAGCTAGCTGTTTGTAGCTAGTTTGTCCTGGGAGATGAACATTTTGTTAGCTAGCTGTTTGTAGCTAGTTTGTCCTGGGAGATGAACATTTTGTTAGCTAGCTGTTTGTAGCTAGTTTGTCCTGGGAGATGAACATTTTGTTAGCTAGCTGTTTGTAGCTAGTTTGTCCTGGGAGATGAACATTTTGTTAGCTAGCTGTTTGTAGCTAGTTTGTCCTGGGAGATGAACATTTTGTTAGCTAGCTGTTTGTAGCTAGTTTGTCCTGGGAGATGAACATTTTGTTAGCTAGCTGTTTGTAGCTAGTTTGTCTTGGGAGATGAACATTGGGTTGTTATTTTACCTGACATTTGGTCTTCTTTTTAGCTGGTTCTTTGTAGAATTTTGACCTGAAGTCATACAAAATTGTGTTTCTCTTCTCCGACGATTAATTCACAGATAAAAATGGAAACCTCATTCATTTTTAGTTAGTTATCTTTAATGAATCTCATTAAACCCCACATGGATTTGTATCTTCCTGATATTCCATAAGGAGGGAGTGGTTGGCACATCTCAAATAGAACCAAGTTTTATTTTAGTGCTTGGCTACGCAGACGCTCATTCACGCATTCAAGCGTTGTGGGTGAAATTATTGAATAACATGTATGTATAGATGTATTTTGCAGCGCTCGTGCACGCAATGTGGCCGGTGAGGTTTGCATGTTAGTCTTCTTCGAGATGTGTGAAACCACGCATTCAAGATGTGTGAAACCACGCATTCAAAATGTGTGAAACCACGCAATTCGCCTCATTGAACACTGTTTTGTCTTCTTCTTTCAGAATAAAACACACAAACACATATCCTGGTCACTTGAAAACAATTGTTGTATTCTCACATTTTGAAAGCTTTAATAATATGAATTCTTTATCATATGAAGGATCTGATAACTGATAGGCTTTCAAATATAATTTCTCCATCAGGAGGGAAACATTTCATTGATGTATTAAATAAATGTATTAAATAAAAAGCCTTGTTTAAGACACAGTCAAAAAGTTGAGCAAGAAAATCACTAAGACCACAAAAAAAAGATCAAATAAGCCACATTTTGTGAAACCTCCTTGGTCTGTGATTATTCTCAGCGTACACATTTGAGGATGTTGGTAATCATGTGTAATGTGCCGTTGGGAGCTGAACAGGAGAAAAGGTGAATCTGAGGAAACCTTTACCAGGGGAGCCTGGATCACAATTAACTGTATGGTGTGTGTGTGTGTGTGTGTGTGTGTGACCGAGGCATTTGCATCATTTTTTGGGGGTGAAACAACATCTGATCTCAAGCAAGATAAAAAATATTAAAAAGTAATGAGCCTAAAATAACCCCAATTAACGCCTTATATTGGCTTAATGTTCACGGCAGAAGCAAATCAACTTTGACCCATCGTAAAAAATGTGGCAAAGGATTTTCAGCTAATTAAAATTGTGTCTGTAAAATTAGTTTTTAGCACTCATTTTGTTAGCTGATAGTCTCTTGCTTGGATTGTGTCTATGATGTATGTCAGCAGAACAGTGCTGAACACATACATTTCCACCAAAGTTTTGTTCTCAGAAAGGGTTCACAACAATAATATAATACAAAGTAGTTTGAGCCTTCCACACACAAGTATCTAGTCATAGAGAGAGATGAGTGTTCAAAGCATAACAAAACTGAATTGATTATGTATCTTTGTGAGATTCTCCAGCTAGCGCATTTAGTTCCTTGGAAGTTATGGGAATGTGGGTTTTTGGTTTCACATTGATTCTGGGAACGAAATCATACGTTTCCTGACTGGTAAAACTGAACATTAATTGAACAGAAATTAACATTTTATTTCCAGGTTGCAGGGAGGTACTGAGAACATTTTACTATGGTTCCCTGAAAGTTTTCCGGTGAGGTTTTATTAACGTTCCGAGAACTAACATTTGAGGTAATTATAAGGTAATTCAATAACACTCTGAAAACATGTTTCGATAAGACTTTTAATTACACTGCCAGCTTACATTAACTGTTTCTAACTTCAAGCACAGATAGGACACATGGAAATGAATTTGCTTCGACATTAATCATTAATCTTTTTTTATTGTGGTCAGTGAGATTCAAACCTATAATCTTCTGTTTTCTATCAATCAAAATAGTCCACTGCGCCACCAGGATGGAGCTAGCATGCCATTTTTTTGTCATACAAAGCTATTTTAGTCTATTCAAACAGCCCATTTCAAAGGAAACTAGCAACAATCAGGTGTGGCCAATTAGTGTGTGCGGCCAGCACACCTGAACACACTTAGCAAGATAGAGGATAGAGAGTTTTATTCACGCTTTCAACAGAATGTATATGTTTTTAAATTACATCCTTAGAACGTTCTTTGAACGTTACCAATGCTTTCTTGTGAACGCTTTCTTAATGTTTTAAGAAAATGACTTTTAATACAACCACGAGGAACCTTGGTGAACATTTTATGCTGAAGTACTGACATTCCCACAAAATAATGTTTCTTAATGTTCTCTGAACTATTTGAGGACATTGCTTTAAATAGAACCATAAGGAAACCTGTTTTGTTTCTTTATATATGTACTTTTAGAATATACACTGCTCAAAAAATAAAGGGAACACTAAAATAACACATCCTAGATCTGAATGAATGAAATATTCTAATTAAATACTTTTTTTCTTTACATAGTTGAATGTGCTGACAACAAAATCACACAAAAATTATCAATGGAAATCAAATTTATCAACCCATGGAGGTCTGGATTTGGAGTCACACTCAAAATTAAAGTGGAAAACCACACTACAGGCTGATCCAACTTTGATGTAATGTCCTTAAAACAAGTCAAAATGAGGCTCAGTAGTGTGTGTGGCCTCCACGTGCCTGTATGACCTCCCTACAACGCCTGGGCATGCTCCTGATGAGATGGCGGATGGTCTCCTGAGGGATCTCCTCCCAGACCTGGACTAAAGCATCCGCCAACTCCTGGGCAGTCTGTGGTGCAACATGGCGTTGGTGGATGGAGCGAGTCATGATGTCCCAGATGTGCTCAATTGGATTCAGGTCTGGGGAACGGACGGGCCAGTCCATAGCATCAATGCCTTCCTCTTGCAGGAACTGCTGACACACTCCAGCCACATGAGGTCTAGCATTGTCTTGCATTAGGAGGAATCCAGGGCCAACCGCACCAGCGTATGGTCTCACAAGGGGTCTGAGGATCTCATCTCGGTACCTAATGGCAGTCAGGCTACCTCTGGCGAGCACATGGAGGGCTGTGCGGCCCCCCAAAGAAATGCCACCCCACACCATGACTGACCCATCGCCAAACCGGTCATGCTGGAGGATGTTGCAGGCAGCAGAACGTTCTCCACGGCGTCTCCAGACTCTGTCACGTCTGTCACATGTGCTCAGTGTGAACCTGCTTTCATCTGTGAAGAGTACAGGGCACCAGTGGCGAATTTGCCAATCTTGGTGTTCTCTGGCAAATGCCAAACGTCCTGCAAGGTGTTGGGCTGTAAGCACAACCCCCACCTGTGGACGTCGGGCCCTCATACCACCCTTATGGAGTCTGTTTCTGACCGTTTGAGCAGACACATGCACATTTGTGGCCAGCTGTAGGTCATTTTGCAGGGCTCTGGCAGTGCTCCTCCTGCTCCTCCTTGCACAAAGGCGGAGATAGCGGTCCTGCTGCTGGGTTGTTGCCCTCCTCCACGTCTCCTGACGTACTGGCCTGTCTCCTGGTAGCACCTCCATGCTCTGGACACTACGCTGACAGACACAGCAAACCTTCTTGCCACAGCTCGCATTGATGTGCCATCCTGGATGAACTGCACTACCTGAGCCACTTGTGTGGGTTGTAGACTCATGCTACCACTAGAGTGAAAGCACCGCCAGCATTCAAACGTGACCAAAACATCAGCTAGGAAACATAGGAACTGAGAAGTGGTCTGTGGTCACCACCTGCAGAACCACTCCTTTATTGGGGGTGTCTTGCTAATTGCCTATAATTTCCACCTGTTGTCTATTCCATTTGCACAACAGCATGTGAAATTTATTGTCAATCAGTGTTGCTTCCTAAGTGGACAGTTTGATTTCACAGAAGTGTGATTGACTTGGGAGTTACATTGTGTTGTTTAAGTGTTCCTTTCATTTTTTTTGAGCAGTGTATATTGCCTGTCTGTAATCTGAACCACTCACCACTCACAGAAAAAAAAGGAAACCTTATCCTGGAGTACTGAAATCCACACCTAACCAACATATGGTTCTCAGAATGTTATGTGCTAGCTGGGCATCCTGTACCATTACCAGCTGTCACATACTGACCATAGAGAGACCTTATTTTCTAATGTTAGAGTAGAGTAGTCAGGGCGTGACTGGGGGTTAGTCTAGTTTATTATTTCTATGTGGGGTTCTAGTTTTGTTTTTCTATGTTGGTGATTGGTATGATTCCCAATTAGAGGCAGCTGGTAATCGTTGTCTCTAATTGGGGATCATATTTAAGTATATTTTTTTCCACGTGTTTGTGGGATATTGTTTATGTGTAGTTTTATGTCAGCACTCCAGTGTCGTCACATTTCGTTATTCTTTTGTTATCTGGTTCACTTACTTTAAATAAATAAAGATGTGGAACCCAGATCACGCTGCACGTTGGTCCGAGTATGCTTTCAACGATCGTGACAGAATATCCCACCACACCAGGACCAAGCAGTGTGCTATAATGGGGAAAATAAGTTGGACCTGGGAGGAAATAATGGAAGGACAGGAGATCCTTCCTTGGCAGGAGTCACAGCAGATGCAAGGAGAGAAGGGAGAACAGCGACGACGCCGGGGGTCGCGGCCACAAGGAAAGCCCAAAAGACAGCCCCAAAAATATTTTTGGGGGAGGGGGCACACGGGGTGGTCGGCGGAGCCGAGGTGTGAACCAGGGTCCGTCGGCCCAGGGAGAGTGCCAGAGTCCGCCTGGGAATCAATGGAACAGTGCGAGGAGGGATACCGGAGAATGGAGTTGGCGAGGAGTATGCGGCAACGCAGGCGTTTGGAGGAGCGTGTTACCAGTCCGGTGCAATCTGTGCCGGTCCCACGCATCAGGCCTCCAGTGGGCCTCTCCAGTCCGGTACATCCTGTGCCTGCTCCTCGCACTCACCCAGATGTACGCCTCCACAGCCCAGTACGTCCTGTGCTAGCCGTGTGAGGTGTGTCATCGTTCCGCTACAATTTGTGCCGGCTCTACGCGCCAGGTCTTCAGTGCACCTCCACAGCCCAGTGCGTCCTGTGCTAGCTCCTCGCACTTGTCGTGTGAAGTGTGTCATCGAACTGGTACAATTGATGCAGGCTAGACGCACCAGGTCTGCGGTGCGCCTTCACAGCCCAGTACGTCCTGTTCCTTCTCACCACACACGCCCTGAAGTGCGTGTCACCAGTCCGGTGCCACCTGTACCGGCCCCACGCATCAGGCCTCCAGTGCGCCTCCCCATTCCAGTACATCCTGTGTCTCCTCCACGCACTCGCCCTGAAGTGAGTGTCACCAGTCCGGTGCCACCTGTACCGGCCCCACGCATCAGGCCTCCAGTGCGCTTCTCCAGTCCGACACGTCCTGTGCCTGCTTCTCCTCCTCCTGAGATGGTCCACGGTCCGTAACCTCCGGCGACGGTCCACGGTCCAGAGCTTCCAAACACGGCGTCCAGTCCAGCTCAATGGCAGGAGCCCTCATCTGCACCAAGGTCCAGGCCAGGCAGTGTTCAGCCTGGGTCCATGGCTGGATCCGCGGGATGAGAGGGTTCTTCGGCCCGCACCAGAGCCGACACTAGCCCCCCCTCCCATCCCTCCCTTTTGGTTTCAGGTTAGCACTCCATTGTCGTCACGTTTCATTATTCTTTATGGTTTTGTTATGTGGTTCACTTACTTTAAATAAATAAAGATGTGGAACCCAGATCACGCTGCACGTTGGTCCGAGTATGCGTCCAACGATCGTGACACCAGAACATTGTGTAAAGGTTGTATGCAAAAAATAGCTATAGGACAACCACGCTCTCAGTATGCTGTAGGAAGCATAAGGTTCTCAGAATTCTATGTGCTCGCTGGGTCACAATCTAACAGATATCAAAATGATCAATTCATTCCACTCTTTTGAGATTTCATAGAAGGGTTTAAAAAGCACATGTTTCTCACTGGATATTGTATTTGGGCTAGATTTGTTTTAACCCGGTCACTGTATCTGTATTATCTTCCTTGGTGGACAGACTGTTTGATTGATTTGCGAGAGACTGAAGGGGAATTGCCATGGCAATTAGACAAAGCTTTAGTCTCCTGCATGAAGAGAAACATAGTCAGACTGTGGGGATGCTATGACAACATCAGAGAAAACAAAATCAAGACAAAACACCATGTTCAATGCAGATATATCCCCTCTTTCTCTTCTCACAGACATGCATGTGTGGCACGCACACACACAGTCTCATTCAACTCTCACTGTTATTGTGCAGATTACTGTCAGTATGACCTGCATCGGGGAGGCATAGCAGAGCGGGAATTCGTGGAGTGCAGGGCGAGTGTGTGACACTCCAGAGCCATGTGTGTGTATGCGTACGTGCATGTGTGTGTGCATGTCCGCAGCTAAATCAGTGGAGCTGCGAGGGCTGTTTGAACAGTGAGCCTAGGGGATAATCCCAGGGGTATTCTTCATCCCCACAGGAAGGGATGGATCCCCCAGCATGGGCACACACACTACAGCATGGGCACACTATCCCTCCTACCTCTACCTCATCGCTCAAATCTCGTTCTTCCTCTCGCTCTCTCGTTCCATATCTCCCTCTCTCTCTTATCCTTTCTCAATCTAGCTCTCACTTAATTCTCCTACCTCCCGTTTGCACTCTGTCCCTCCCCGTCCTCTTTTTTGCCTTCCTTCTCTCCGTCTCCATCTCTCACTTGTTTCATACCTCCCATGCTTGCACTCTCTCTCCTCATCCTTTCTCTCTCCCTCCTTCTGCCCTTTCCCCTCTTTCTCTCTGTCCCTATCTCCCTCCCTCTCCCCATCTCTCCCCCCTAGCTTCCAGCGGTGCGGTGCGGTGGGGGATCAGTCGTGTGGCCTTTTATCCTTCTGGTTTCCAAGTACTGAGACGTCTAAGGGTCATTGACTACACAGCGTAGTGTCTCAGTTTGCCAGGCTGCAGCCTGTACATCATCCCACAGTACATTGAGTCTGTCCCCTCTGCTAGGCCCAGGCCCACTGTGGTCCACAACACCATAATGACACTCTGCTTCACTCTGCTTCTCCACAGTCCAACACCACGGAGACAGCTTTACACCACACAGGGCTCTAAAGGGGATTGATGGGCCTGGCGGGAAGATTCTAGAACACACTATTGACCACATGCCCAGTTCTTTTACCTATTGTTATTGTTCGTTATGGATACATTTGATTTGGGTTTTGGGGTTCTTATTGCTAAAAACAGGACACAGGGCTGTTGGGTTGTTTTTATATGAACTCCACAGATGAAGCACAGGGACATCAGGTGGATGGTGGAGGGATTTATATTTGTTGTTACGGTAGTCAAACTTGCAATTTCACAGAAAGCAAAGATAATTTCATACAAACATTGAGTCTCTTCATAGCCTCTGTACGGTGGTGGTGATGGATGGTAATGATGATGATGGTGGTGGTGATGATGATGGTGACGATGATGATGCTGGTGGTACTGATGACGATGGTGATAATATTTAGTGATGTTGATGATGTTGGTACGTTAATGCCAGGAGCACCTGAGCTAAACATCAGACCAGGGTGTAATGCACCACTCCACCTGCTGTCCCTGTAACTGTTGTGTCTGTGGTCAATGGGCCTGCCAATAATTCCACACCGCCTCCCAGAGCTCCAAAGAGTGGTCCATTTGCCTTGTGAGCTAATCACTTCCATTAGCATTTATCAGCACTGTCTATCAGGGGACCACTTTGCTAGCATCTGCTTTATGCTGCCTGCCTGTGCTCTAAAAGGGAGGATGCTCCATCCTGCAGGCCCGGGCGGCTCCAGAGCAGAGGGAAGGTAGCGCCAGCCAGGGTTCATTCATTTATGGCTTTTGGGGCACACTGCGGTATTAGCTGCAGCTGAAAGGCTTTTCCCCACAAATCTGCTAAAAACAATGGTATTTCCAGACTAAATGCAAGCCATGATGGGGCCCTTGGTTCATTTGAACCTCTCTCATACTCTCTCACTCACACACACACACACACACACACACACACACACACACACACACACACACACACACACCCTCCCCCTGAACATCACCCTCATTTAGTGTAGCAAAAAAACAAGACCATTTCATTCCGGCAGGTTTGGATGATTTGGATAATGCAGTGCCTGGGCAAAACCCTTGACAGGGAAGGCTGGTAGCCAGGCACCGAGCGAACCCTGAACTGATGCTTGGTGGCACCACCGGGCAGAAGGCCAGGCCAGACTCAGTTGAGAAGATGGAGAAATTTAATTATTGAAGACGTGATGCCACAGACATCCTAGTTCCTTCCCACAGGATGATTCTATTAAGGAAGCAAATAAGATTTTATACTTTTATACAGCTATTGGATTTATTCCTAACTGCCTCAGCCACATACATTCAGCAGTTGGGGCTAATTTCTGTAAGGGTGTATCTACGATATGCAATATAACAGGTTTTGGGGGAATTATCTGAAGTCACGAGACAGAGATACAGTATATTGTTCCGTTTTGGAAGCTTCCCAGTTAGAACTTAGGCAGGGGGAAATGAATGAAAAAAGACTCCAGCTCCATTTCAATCATGATTTCTAAAACAACAGTATCCTGCCTTCCCTGTGACGAGTGAGATTGAATAGGGGTTGGTGGTCAGAGTGCCGGACTGTGCCGAGGGCCGATACCTTCTTGAATATACAATACCTATTGAATATACAATGAATATCTACTTATGAGTGTGGCAGAGCATTTTCCAACATCAACACAGGTACGTCTATGTTTCATGCACATCACATAGCAATGATGTCATTCCATGTGCCAAAATATTTCCCTCACATAATCTATTCTACATTGTGTTTCCTACTTCAACACCATTGATGGTAATCTATGGTTTCCTCTGTCGTAATTGCTCCTCTTTCACCCCAGCTGCCAAACTAACCCTGATTCCTAAACTGGTCATCTCTGTATACCCGTCGCAAGACCCACTGGTTGATGCTTTATTATTAAACCCTCTTAGGCCTCACTCCCCCCTATCTGAGATACCTACTGCAGCCCTCATCCTCCACATACAACACCCGTTCTGCCAGTCACATTCTGTTAAAGGGCCCCAAAGAACACACATCCCTGGGTCGCTCCTCTTTTCAGTTCACTGCAGCTAGCGACTGGAACAAGATGCAAAAAACACTTAAACTGGACAGTTTTATCTCAATCTCTTCATTTAAAGACTCAATCACAGATACTCTTACTGACTGCTTCGCGTGATGTATTATTGTCTCTACTTTTTTTTTCTCTTTTTTTTTTTTACCCCTTTTTCTCCCCAATTTTAGTGGTATCCAATTGTTTTAGTAGCTACTATCTTGTCTCATCACTACAACAACTCTGATACACAACCCAACCAAGCCGCACTGCTTCTTAACACAGCGCGCATCCAACCCGGAAGCCAGCCGCACCAATGTGTCGGAGGAAACACCGTGCACCTTGGTTGGCCTGCACTGCGCCAGGCCCGCCACAGGAGTCGCTGGTGCGCGATGAGACAAGGATATCCCTACCGGCCAAACCCTCCCTAAACCGGACGACGCTAGGCGAATTGTGCGTCGCCCCACGGACCTCCCAGTCACGGCCGGTTACGACAGAGCCTGGGCGCGAACCCAGGGTCTCTGGTGGCACAGCTGGCGCTGCAGTACAGCGCCCTTAACCGCTGCGCCAACAGTGAGGCCCGTGTTTCTACCTTCTTGCCCTTTGTGCTGTTGTCTGTGCCCAATAATGTTAGTACCATGTTTTGCTGCTGCCATGTTGTGTTGCTGCCATGCTGTTGTTGTCGTCTTAGGTCTCTAAACAAAAAACACAATCCTGTTTTTTGTTTAGTGTGTTCCATTCACCTACAGGTAGTAGCTAGTATACTAGGAATGCTATCAAACCCATGTCCCCATGGCCTCTGAGAGACAAGGAAAGGAAGAGGTTCATTCACAGAAGTGACTGCCAACAGCTAATACAAGGGGAGCGAGAGAAGCCGGTGTTAAGGGAAACTCTGGGAACTCTGTCATCCGGTGAAGAATCGACTTTGTCAAGGGGATTAACATGGTGGCCAAGTTAACAACAAACAGACAGAAAGAGAGAGAGACAAAGAGGGAGGGAGAGAGAGAGAGAGAGGTGAAGGAGGAAAAGCAATTACAAGTGCTTGACAAGACAGCTGTGCTAGTAGTGCATTGGGAGGGAGACGTCTGTGGTGACACACACACAGACACACACAGACACACACAGACACACACACACTCACACACACTCACACACACTCACACACGTATCTGCGATAGACATGGCCTTAAAGAGACATTTGAGGGGGAAGAGATGTTTTGATCAAAGCTTTGCCTCCTGGAATGCCAGTGTCAAGGTAATTCTCCCAGGTACTGTGTTCTTCAAAGCGGACTCGCTGTGAGGAAGAGGATGGGGCCCTTTGTGAAATAACAAAAGGGACCAAGCTTTTTTTCCAGGCTGAAAATAAGAGACAATTACACTGATGGACGGACTTGCACAGCCTCTGCCCCACCCCTCACCTCCGCCTCCAGCTTCCATATACACACATACACACATCCTCCCACCCCTCACTTCACCCCCAGCCACCCCTCACTTCATCCCATCTCAACCTCAGTGCAGCCATCAACCCCCTCCCACACCTCACCTCCACACCCCACACAGCCTCCCCCTCACCTCAACTCAACTCAGACCTGACTCTTTCTCTGAATTACGTGAGGCTGAAGCATAGAAATGAACACACATAGGTACTCCTCTTTGATTAAGGCTAGGTCGACAAAAAGGGTTTTCTAAAAGTTTTTAGGGTGACAATTATCTTTGTGTAACCATTTTAAACTAATTCAATTCAATGTAAAATCTTGAAATCAATTGCTTAACGTAATATTAATTTCCTCATGTGCAAGTAAGCAAATTACATAAAAAATTATAGATCATGAAAAATGTAATTAATAATTTATACATTTATTCAACATATTCATCCTGGTGAAGTGTATATTCACTCAAATCCATCCCACTCCCCTTGATGTGGAGAGAGAGAGTGTGTGTGTGCTAATACGTGTGTGTGTGTATGCATGTGTACGTGTGCATGTGCACGTGTGTGTGAATACGTGTGTGTGTGTGTGTGTGTGTGCATGCTTGCATGCTTTTGTGCAATTATTTAGTCAAGCTCTGGCCATCAAAGGGGCCTTCATCATCCTTCCAGACATGATAACACTGTTATTTCTCAATTCATTTATGCTTTTCTTTCAAGGACAGCGACAGCAAAAAGAAAAGTTTCAAAAATCATCCTGCCTGTAGCAATTACAGAGGTCAAGATTCTGCATCATATCTGCTTCACACCATTGCCTGCATTTTGCCATTGTGCTAGTATGCTAATTAGACTCCATAGTCATTGTCACTTTCATCCTATAAAATGATGCAGGGAATACAGTCCGTCTTTCTTAAACCCCATATGTACTCATTTACCACTACATCCAGTCGCAGGGTTAGTTATGCAAGGTGTTGTGAAACACACCATTGACTGTTGTGAATAGACCATTAAAATGCACTTCACTGCCCTTCTCTCCAAATCCGTCCCTG
Organism: Oncorhynchus tshawytscha; assembly: GCF_018296145.1. Taxonomy (NCBI): domain Eukaryota; kingdom Metazoa; phylum Chordata; class Actinopteri; order Salmoniformes; family Salmonidae; genus Oncorhynchus; species Oncorhynchus tshawytscha. The sequence goes on from NC_056444.1 coordinate 24,193,208, forward strand.
TTTTAAATGAAAGAAACGGTTTCATCTGTGTGTTCTGACGTGCTTTGATTCTGTCACCGGCAACCCCCACACACACATACACACCCGCGGACAGACACACACATACCATCCCTCCCTACAGGATATCATCTGTTGTGGCATTATTAAAATGCCTGCCTCGGACCAAAAATGCTAATACATACAGCGGTGTAATAGATAGCATCATGCATCATTGGCTAGAAGAGAGAGAGAGAGAGAGAGAGAGAGAGAGAGAGAGAGAGAGAAAATATACATATGGGCTCGGCTCCTGCAGCATCATTGGAATTAGCATGTTATCACACACAGAATATCATAATCAAAATGTCAGCCGCCTGCCGTCTGTAGTCGGCCACTGGCTTTGTGCTTTATGCATGCATAGCCACAGAGTTAGTGTGAGGGTTTACCCTGTCAAGGATTTTCAGAGGATATTACGTTGCTATTTACCTTTTTCTTGAAATGTCAAACATAGGCATGGGAAATAGGCATGGCATCTGACTACAGAGAGCGAGTATTGGTTTGATGTAATTCACTATATTGAGAATTCATGCAATGTCAGTGCTTAAAGGCATGCTACAGCGAAGGGTTCAAGTACTCGAGTCTCAAGCGACAACTGTTCACTCTATTCTTTGTACAGCTTCAGGCTGTTCTAGGATGACTATATTCTATATGGACTCAGAATTCTGCTATGAAATTTTACGTGATTACTAATTAAACATAGTTAATGAATCCTACACCACAATTAACTGATGACTCAACTGACAAAGAGAAAGAGAGAGCGAGAGATACAGAGAGAGAAAGAGAGAGAGACAGAGATATTAGTGTAACGTTTTGTATGACACATACCTAGCACCCTATTAGGATAACCCCAACCATTCAATCATTAGCAAGATGTGTGAAAACACTTTTACTTCAGAGACACTTTCCTCAATTATCATTTGTTCTTCTTCTGCTGGTGTGAGTGAATCTCTGAAGATCACTGGAGATCCCTGAAGAATATACGGTAAATACAGTGCATTCAGAAATGATTCAGACCCCTCTATTTTTTCCACATTTTGATACGTTACAACCTTATCCTAAAATGTAATACATATTTTTTTCTTTTTATACCTTTATTTAACTAGGCAAGTCAGTTAATTAAGAACAAATTCTTATTTACAATGACGGCCTAGGAACAGTGGATTAACTGCCTTGTTCAGGGGTTTTTACCTTGTTTTTACCTTGTCAGGTCAGGGATTTGATCCACCAACCTTTCGGTTACTAGTCCAATGCTCTAAACACTAGGCTACCTGCCGCCCCATAATGACCCCACAATGACAAAGCGAAAACAGGTTTTTAGATAATTTCGCACATTTATTTACTTAAGTATTCAGACCCTTTGCTATGAGAATCGAAATTGAGCTGGGGTGCATCCTGTTTCCATTGATCATCCTAATCATTCAATTGATTGGACATTGGAAAGGCACACACCTGTCTATATAAGGTCCCACATTTGACAGTGCATGTCAGAGCAAAAACCAAGCCATAAGGTCGAAGGAATTGTCCGTAGAGCTCCGAGACAGGATTGTGTTGAGGCACAGCACATCTGGGGAAGGGTACCTGTCACGTTGGTATAAAGGGATCGGGAGACAGGCGCAGGAATGCGTAATAGTTTTTTTTATTTACCCAAATTACAGCGTGCCATGTAAAAATATGGGGACGAAGACCAAACAAACACGTGTACAAAACACAGGGTTGAAACCCCCAAAAAAGAGCGAGGACTAACTCAAATAAATACATTGGGCGCACAATGACACCACACGGGATGAGACCCGTAATAATCTGCGCAATACAAGTGGCACGAAAGCCAAAACAACACAGCACAGGTACTCACGCGACCAACGGACATTGTAACAATAAATCGACAGGACAGTGGTGAACAAGGGCACACTTATACAATTACTAATCAATAGAAATAGGTACCAGGTGTGCGAAATGACACAGTTCCTAAGGGATCCATGACAGTAACTGCCTCCGACATGCTGCACTAGCAGCGCAACAACACCGGCCTCGAGAACAATCACAGGAACGCAGTGCGGGTCGATCAGGTTGCAGCTGCTGAAGTTGTGGCAGCGCCGGACGGACCAGTCGCGGCGTCATCGGATGGACCATTCTCACTGTCTCCCTTTAAGTTTGATTATTAATGGTGAACAAAGGGCACACTTATACAATTACTAATCAATGGGAATAGGAACCAGGTGTGCATGATGACACAGTTCCGGAGGGATCCGTGACAGTACCAAAAAATGTCTGCAGCATTGAAGGTCCACAGTGGCCTCCATCATTCTTAAATGGGCGAAGTTTGGAACCACCAAGACTCTTCCTAGAGCTGGCTGCCCGGCAAAAATGAGCAATCGGGGGAGAAAGGCCTTGTTCAGAGAGGTCACCAAGAACCAGATGGTCACTCTGACAGAGCTCCAGAGTTCCTCTTTGGAGATGGGAGAACCGTCCAGAAGGACAACCATCTCTGCAGCTTTCCACCAATCAGGACTTTATAGTAGAGTGGACAGACGGAAGCCACTCCTAAGTTAAAAGGCACATGACAGCCTGCTTGGAGTTTGCCAAAAGGCACCTGATTGCCAAGCGTCACGTCTGGAGGAAACCTGGCACCATCCCTACAGTGAAGCAAGGTTGGTGGCAGGATCATGCTGTGGGGATGTTTTACAGAGGCACGGACCAGGAGACTAGTCAGGATCAAGGGAAAGATGAACGGAGCAAAGTACAGAAAGATCCTTGATGAAAACCTGATCCAGAGCGCTGAGGACCTCAGACTAGGGTGAAATTTCACCTTCAACAAGACAACGACCCTAAGCACACAGCCAAGACAATGCAGGAGTGGCTTTGGGACAAGTTTCTGAATGTCCTTGAGTGGCCCAGCCAGAGCCTGGACATGAACCTGATCGAACATCTCTGGAGAGACCTGAAAATAGACTCAAGGCTGTATATCGTTGCCAAAGGTGCTTCAATACCTAGTGAGTAAAGGGTCATTTACTCATGTAAATTTTATATATTTTTTTTATTTTTACATTGGCATAATTGTTTTATTTAACTAGGCATGTCATTATGGGCTACTGTGTGTAGATTGATGAGGGGGGGAAAACAATGTAATCCATTTTAGAATACGGCTGTAATGTAACAAAATGTGGAAAAAGTCAACGGGTCGGAATACTTACTGAATGCACTGTATATAGGCTCATGTAGCCCATTTACATTTTAATGTAGTCTATTTATCTTTCAATACAGTCATCTCAGTTTTCATTTAAAGCATCACTTTATCCTTCACTTGTCTATAACAATTGCAAAGACTTTAGCAACTTTGTAGTCAACTTCATTATCGGTGATCACAGTAAAAATCTTGATTCAATGTTTAGCGGAGATCAGCTAAGTGCGTCTAAATCTAATGACGCACTTAGCTGTTGTAGTGGTTTTGGGAAACAGCTTGGAGATGTAATGATGCTCCGATGAAGGTTCTAAAGATAAGCTTAGGCTTAAGATGCTTTTGGGAAACCAGACCCTGAACCATTTTTCCAGAGAAGAGTTTTTGGAAAAGAGGGTGTCCGGGGTGGGAGAGTTCCTTTCCCAGGAGTCATGCAGGTCCTCGATAGAAGGTAGGTGGCAGACCAGACAATGAGTTGCAGATTGCCCTTGTGGCGGGCAGACGCATTCCTGAACCAGGCGGTGATGGAAGAGGTCAGGAGAGGAGAACAACCAAGGTAGTGTCATCAGCAAACTTGAGTAGTTTGACAGATGCCTTGTTTGGAGGTGCAGTCGTTGGTGTAGAGTGAGTAGAGGAGGGGGAGAGCACATCGTTGCGGCGCTCCAATGCTGTGAGATAGAGAGTCAGAGGTGTTTTCCTAACTTCTTGTGTTGTGCTCTGTTGATCAGGAAGTTTGTGATCCACTGGCAGATGGAGTTGGTGAGGGGACCTTGGGAAGGTGTGCTGTGGGGGGTGGGGGTGTCCTGAGAGTCCTTTGTGATTTGATTCTGCAGTCGAAATGGTTTCGTTTATTCGGCAGTACAGGGTCGTCTGATGCATCGGGGGCTTTGTGTTTGTAATTGGTGATCTTTTGCAGTTCTCTCCAGACAGACAAGTAGTCGTTAGTTGAGAACTGTTGCTCCAGTCTGTCCTTTGGCCTCCTTTATACCATTGTTCAACTGCTGTTCCTTGTTCCCACTCTTGTGTGCTTCCTCTTTGTCAAAGTGAAGACCTCTGATGACACAAATGTTTGACAAATGAGGATTATTCACACTTCCATGTAATAATTGCAGGCTGGATAATTACCAATAATGTCCCATCTGCAATCAAAGTTCTGATGTGGGCTACTATTATTTGTGGACATCCTAGTCCTCCTCCATGTATAGTATGTGAGCCTTTGTGTTGGTTGGCAGATATACATGTCTCAGAGGAGAAAAATACACTTCTGAGATGACGTATATATAATTATTAGTTTTAATACAGTCCACCTCCTGATACCATGCTCGAATGGAAAGGTCAATATTGTCCTTTGAGCATGTTTAGAGATAGAGAGAGCATGGCTATGGGAGATTGGGGGGAAGGGGAAGCTACGAGGAGGACGGTACGCCTATTAACATTTATGAATAATTTAATCTTGCATGGCTGGCCAAAGTCCAAGTGCATAATTCTCTTATTGCAATTAGAGAGGAGAGGGAAGTAGTCTGGAGCTGGATCCGGATAGCAAGGAAATGCTATGCAGGGCTGGATAGGGAATTGGCTGTGAATGCAAAGGGAGAATAGCACATATCAACCATGCATGTTAAACATGTCCGTACTGCCCCAGCGAACAGGGGAGGCTGAACAGAATATATATTTAATGGTTCATTGTTGTCTTGAATACACACCATACAATACAACTGTCAGTGTAAATCCATGTGAGTAAAAAGCAGTATACAGAAACTGCTAATAGAAAATATGCAATGGGAATGAAGATGTATATTATGTGAATATATAGAGTGCCTTCCAAAAAAATATTCATACCCCTTGACTTACTCCACATGTGGTGGTGTTTCAGCCTGAATTCGAAATGTATTCAATATATTTTCTCACACCCATCTACGCACAATAGTCCATAATGACAAAGTCAAACATGTTTTTACACATTTTTACAAATTGATTGAAAACGAAACACAGAAATGTCTAATTTCACATCCTGAGTTAACACATGTTAGAATCACATTTGGCAGTGATTACAGCTGTGAGTCTTTCTGAATAAGTTTGTAAGACATTTGCACACTTTGATTGTAAAATATCTGCAAATTATTATTGTTTAAATTCTTCAAGCTCTGTCAAGTTGGTTGTTGATCATTGCTAGAAAGACATTTTCAAGTCTTGCTATATATTTTTATGCCGATTTAAGTCAAAACTGTAACGAGGCCACTCGGGAACATTCAATGTCATCTTGGTAAGCAACTCTAGCGTATATTTGGCCTTATGTTTCAGGTTATTGTCCTGCTGAAAGGTGAATTTGTCTTCCAGTGTCTGTTGAAAAGCAGACAAACAGATTTTCCTCTAGGATTCTTCCTGTGCTTAGCTCTCTTCTGTTTATTTTTATCCTAAAAAACTCCTTTGCCGATGACAAGCATACCCATAACATGATGCAGCCAACACCATACTTGAAAATATGAAGTTTGTAAAAATATGAAGTAGTGTGTTGTGTTGGATTTGCCCTAAACATAACACTTTGTATTCAAAACATCAAGTTAATTTCTTTTCCACATATTTTTAAGTTTGACTTTAGTGCCTTATTGCAAACAGGATGCATGTTTTGGATTATTTGTTATTCTGTACAGGCTTCTTTCTTTTCACTCTGTCATTTAGGTTTGTATTGTGGAGTAACTACAATGTTGTTGATCCATCCTTAGTTTTCACAGCCATTAAACTCTAACTGTTTTAAAGTCATCATATGGCATCATGGTGATATCCCTGAGAGGTTTTCTTCCTCTCTGGCAACTGAGTAAGGAAGGATGCCTGTACCTTTATAGTGACTGGGTGTATTGATACATCATCCAAAGTGTAATTAATAACTTCACCATGCTCAAAGGGATATTCAATGTCTGCTTTTTTTTTATCCATCTACCAATAGGTTATTTTCTTTGTTAGACATTGGAAATCTGTGTTTGAAATTCACTGCTCGACTGAGGGACCTTACAGATAATTGTATGTGTGGGGTACAGAGATGAGGTAGTCATTCAAAATCATGTTAAATGCTATTATTGCACACAGAGTGAGTCCATGCAACTTATGTGACTTGTTAAGCAAATTCTTACTCCTGAACTTATTTAGGTTTATCATAACAAACGGGGTTGAATACATATTGACTCAAGACATTTTAGCTTTTCATTTTTAATTAAATTCCATTAATTCCACTTTGACTTTTTGGGGTATTGTGTGTAGGCCAGTGACATAACATATATATTTTTCTTAATCCATTTTAAATTCTGGCTGTAAAGCAACAAAATGTGGAAAAAGTCAAGGGGTATGAATACTTCCTGAAGGCACTGTATTTTTGGTTTCATAGTGCGCTCCCAATGTGATTGCATCCATACCATATACACACTCTAAATATTTAGTAGACATGAGTTCTGTCTTGAACTTGTATCTTTGGAAAATACAGAATCATCAAACAACGTATTATCCAATGTATCATTCTAGAGAAGGATGTTGTACGTATAGGAGTGGGATACATTTGGCTTTATATCACAACCTCAATGTGATGTCAGGGTGGTCATATACATGCTCACACTCCCCAAAAATATTTTCCAATAGAAAATCTTCATATTTCCTAAAACATTTGATGGGGAGAGGAGGAGAGGAGAAAGGAGAGGCATTGATGGAAGCAGTCAAACTTTCACATTGATGATTACTCCGGGCCACCATCTCTGCCTCTTCCTTTTGACAGTGAGAGGAGATTGTGTCTGTTTGCACTGGCACACACAGGCCACGCACACACACACACCAAAATCAAATTGATTATTACACAGTAGAGTGGATCGTCTATTACTATACATGTTTCAGGGAGCGTATCCTTTAGAAGGGCTGCTGTATTCCGCTCGGCGCTGCTCTGTCTGCCCCCTCCACGACACTTCTGAAAGGCACCGCTGAGTACGCTGCCACAGAGAAAATTCACAATGCACGTCAACCTCCTCCTCGCTCTCGGAGGCAAAAGCAAAGCACAGAACAAAGGATGGGTTTTTAACAATAACACTGCAAAACATGCCTTTGTGCTGAAGTTCACATTGAAAACTGCTACCAGAGCCAGCGATAGACGAAGGCCCTTGTGTCTCCTTCTTACTATTCAGTCTGTTGTTTCCCCCCAGCGTATTTAGAACCACACGACGCTGACAGCCTGTTGACTTAATCATATGGCATACTGTAGAATAAGGGGTTGATGGTCTAAGCCAGAGGGGGAAAAAGGGACATTCTTCAATACAGACCATTTAGAACTTGGTTACTGAGGTCTCCCTCGTTCATCCATCACTGTGGCCCAGAAGTCCCTTAGTGTCAGACATTGTGATTTCTCAGCACCATCCCCCTCTGCAAGATATGGACAGGTGTGAGATATAGTATCGAACGGCGCAGGAGGAGCAAATACAACAGCTTTGAGCTAATGCTTTTGTTCATTACATTGCAGCAACCTGATGAATGGAGGTTTGGCACGGAAAGTTTTGGACACCCCACTTGGGATACTAGCAGGGATGCTTGCCATTACTCCAGTCACTCCAGCCCCAATTGTTTTTAGTTTTTTTTTTTTGGTGGGGGGGGGCTCTTGCCGGATGTGTTTAAAGTGTAAATTGTTTGTTGCTATGGCAACTGAGCCACGACAGGCAGCAATAAAAAAGAGGAAGGTCTTGTAGCTACAAAATTAAATTCAATAAAACTCAAATGTAGCTAAACTTTGATAGCACACTTTTTCTTCCAACTTACAAAAGACGGGAAACTGCATTGTAAATGTCAACTCAAACTCGTGAATCAAACAGCACATTAGATGTTTTATCCGTACGTGTCACCCCAATGTCAAAATCTAACCTGTCCCTCAACTTGTTCCAAAACCTCGAGTCATTGTGTGCAAAAACGTCAAACTTGATGTGACGGATGTCCAAGGTGACACGGCCCGCTACCAAAACCTGCGGACTCTCCTTCACTGCAGCCGACGTGAGTAAAACATTTAAACATGTTAACCCTCGCAAGGCTGCAGGTCCAGACGGCATCCCCAGCTGCGTCCTCAGAGCATGCGCAGACCAGCTGGCTGGTGTGTTAACGGACATATTCAATCAGTCCTTATCCCAGTCTGCTGTCCCCTCATGCTTCAAGAGGGCCACCATTGTTCCTGTTCCCAAGAAAGCTAAGGTAACTGAGCTAAACGACTACCGCCCCGTAGCACTCACTTCCGTCATCATGAAGTGCTTTGAGAGAAGTCAAGGACCATATCACCTCCACCCTACCTGACACCCTAGACCCACTCCAATTTGCTTACCGCCCCAATAGGTCAACAGACGATGCAATCGCAACCACACTGCCCTAACCCATCTGGACAAGAGGAATACCTACGTGAGAAGGCTGTTCATCGACTACAGCTCAGCATTTAACACCATAGTACCCTCCAAACTCGCATCAAGCTCGAGACCCTGGGTCTCGAACCCCGCCCTGTGCAACTGGGTACTGGACTTCCTGACGGGCCGCCCCCAGGTGGTGAGAGTAGGTAACAACATCTCCACCCTGCTGATCCTCAACACTGGGTTTCCACAAGGGTGCGTTCTGAGCCCTCTCCTGTACTCCCTGTTCACCCACGACTGCGTGGCCATGCATGCCTCCAACTCAACCATCAAGTTTGCGGATGACACTACAGTGGTAGGCTTGATTACCAACAACGACGAGACGGCCTCCAGGGAAGATGTGAGGGCCCTCGGAGTGTGGTGTCAGGAAAATAACCTCACACTCAACGTCAACAAAACTAAGGCGATGATTGTGGACTTCAGGAAACAGCAGAGGGAGCCACCCTATCCACATCGATGGGACAGTAGTGGAGAGGGTAGTAAGTTTCAAGTTCCTCGGCGTACACATCACGGACAAACTGAATTGGTCCACCCACACAGACAGCGTTGTGAAGAAGGCGCAGCAGCGCCTCCTCAACCTCAGGAGGCTGAAGAAATTCAGCTTGTCACCAAAAGCACTCACAAACTTTTACAGATGCACAATCAAGAGCATCCTGTCGGGCTGTATCACCGCCTGGTACGGCAACTGTTCCGCCCACAACCGTAAGGCTCTCCAGAGGGTAGTGAGGTCTGCACAACGCATCACCGGGGGCAAACTACCTGCCCTCCAGGACACCTACACCACCCGATGTCAAAGGAAGGCCATAAAGATCATCAAGGACAACAACCACCCAAGCCACTGCCTGTTCACCCCGCTATCATCCAGAAGGCGAGGTCAGTACAGGTGCATCAAAGCAGGGACCGAGAGACTGAAAAGCTTCTATCTCAAGGCCATCAGACTGTTAAACAGCCACCACTAACATTGAGTGGCTGCTGCCAACATACTGACTCAACTCCAGCCACTTTAATAATGGAAATTGATGTAAAAAATGTATCACTATCCACTTTAAACAATGCAACTTAATATAATGTTTACATACCCTACATTACTCTTCTCATATGTATATACTGTACTCTATACCATCTACTGCATATTGCCATCTTTATGTAATACATGTATTACTAGCCACTTTAAACTATGCCACTTTTATGTTTACATACCCTACATTGCTCATCTCATATGTATATACTGTACTCGATACCATCTACCGCATCTTGCCTATGCCGTTCTGTACCATCACTCATTCATATATCTTTATGTACATATTCTTTATCCCTTTACATTTGTGTGTATAAGGTAGTAGTTGTGGAATTGTTAGGTTAGATTACTCGTTGGTTACTACTGCATTGTCGGAACTAGAAGCGCAAGCATTTCGCTACACTCGCATTAACATCTGCTAACCATGTATGTGACAAATAAAATTTGATTTGATGTAACTCTGCAGGAAATATGAACAATAGGGTACCATGACTACAAATGCAAATGATAGATGTGTGCACACTCCCTGAGGCAGTATTACTGGTATGTTTCTAGTATTCCTGAGGCAGTATTAGGCTACTGGTATGTTTCTAGTATTCCTATGGCAATATTAGGCTACTGGTATGTTTCTAGTATTCCTGAGGCAGTATTACTAGTATTATTAGTATGTTTCTAGTTTTCCTGAGGCAGTATTACTCGTATTATTAGTATGTTTCTAGTATTCCTGAGGCAGTATTACTAGTATTATTAGTATGTTTCTAGTATTCCTGAGGCAGTATTACTAGTATGTTTCTAGTTTTCCTGAGGCAGTATTAGGCTACTGATATGTTTCTAGTATTCCTGTGGCAGTGTTACTGGTATTATTAGTATGTTTCTAGTATTCCTGAGGCAGTATTACTAATATTATTAGTATGTTTCTAGTATTCCTGTGGCAGTATTACTAGTATTTCTAGTGTTTTTCTAGTATTCCCGAGGCAGTATTACTAGTATGTTTCTACTATTCCTGTGGCAGTATTAGGCTACTAGTATGTTTCTAGTATTCCTGCGGCTGTCAGCCAGTTTTGGTGCCTAGCTCGCTATAGGGAACAGTTCAGTCTAATGAGGATTCCTCTGACTCTTGACTGCATTCCAAATTCAGTATAAATGGATCAATATCCCAGCCTGCATTAATGCGAAAATTTAAATAGTGTTGGTCTTGTGTTAAAACCCATGTTTCAGCCATTTCTCTCTCCTTCCCCAGCTTGCCACGTTTGACCTCAGCTAAAATAACCACAGGTCCAATTTACATAACATGCCATGCTCCAACAGCTTTCCCTCTCGGCTCCTGTGTATTTAATTCAAGTGCAGATGAAATCGCGTCTTAAATCTAATAGGTATTTTTTTCTGCTTTCTTGGATAATGGGCGGACCGTACATCATATAGGCAGGCAGACATACACTATATTACATTGCATTGAGCATAATAATAGCTAGGCATACCATGTTGATCTTGATTGTGTGGATAGATTTCACCCTTACTTGTGGACAGAACATTTGACATCCATTTTGTTTTAACAAGCTGGAGATAGAGATATGATGAGTGACCTGCTGTGGGATGTGTTGGGGTCAGAAGGGGATGTTAACCATTGTCACGTCACTCACATATAGTAGCCTATAGCTGAAAACTTGTCATCCAGCCAAGGCGATACTGTGTGTGTGTGTCATCTCACCGAGCGCATGCTATGCCACACCACCCACTCTACTCACAGTACTGTTTGCTGATGATAGTTCACGCTGCCCTGGAGTTCACGCCCGAGGCCCAGGATTGATACCATGTTGATTTTTAATGATGTACTGCTGAAAGGAAGGCAGGAGAGGATCCAGGCTAGACATCAGCGGTCTGCTCCAGCGGTGTGCTAAATGCCATTCTAATTATCTTGCTGCACGCTGAATGCCAGAAGTAAACATTTACACAGTTTACACTAACCCCATAACCCCCCAAACTCTGTTCAGTGTTCAGGGGACGCTGGATGCTCGTTGATGTCCGACCCCGGCTGTGAACCCTGCCTTGTTTTGCCTGTTAGGCTTGATAAACTCAGTCTCCATTTTGTGTAGGCTAGAGGATATTAGTACCACATCCATCCACTGTTAACTAGGAGTGCATTTCAAATTGCACCTTATTCACTATATAGTGCACTACTTTTGACCAGGGCCCATAGGTGGTGTTTCCATCATTCAAAAGTCTAGACATGGTAGTGGACATGGCAATAGACAAAGGTAGGGACCTCATCATCTGCTGTAAATATTCCTAATGAAACCTTTTAGGAGCTTAAAACTTTCAGACAGATAGTGGTTATCTGATAGTTCAACTACATGACCACGCCCAGCCCCATCCACTCAGAGGCCTCGTTGTAAACTTCATCTAGATCTTAACAGGTCATTATTATAAAAGAGAATTCTCAATGACATGCCTGGTTGAATAACGGCAAACATTTCGATTTTTAGATAGACTGAAGAAATAGTGTGAATATGGTGTTTAATCTAATGACAATGTTAATACTGCTAGAGGGAATGGACTGTAGTGTTTTGTGGACATTACTGTAGTATTTACTACAGTGTTTTTGTTTAATTTTTTATATATATATATTTTTTAATCTAACCTTTATTTAACCAGGTAGGCTAGTTCAGAACAAGTTCTCATTTGCAACTGCGACCTGGCCAAGATAAAGCATAGCAATTCGACACATACAACAACACAGAGTTACACATGGAATAAACACAACATAGTCAATAATACAGCAGAACAAAAGAAAACAAAAAGTCTATATAAAGTTAGTGCAAATGAGGTAAGTTAAGGAAATAAATAGGCCATGGTGGCGAAGTAATTACAATATAGCAATTAAACACTGGAATGGTAGATGTGCAGAAGATGAATGTGCAAGTAGAGATACTGGGGTGCAAAGGAGCAAGATAAATAAATAAATAAATACTGTATGGGGATGAGGTAGGTAGATAGATGGGCTGTTTACAGATGGGCTATGTACAGGTGCAGTGATCTGTGAGCTGCTCTGACAGCTGGTGCTTAAAGCTAGTGAGGGAGATATGAGTCTTCAGCTTCAGAGATTTTTGCAGCTCGTTCCAGTCATTGGCAGCAGAGAACTGGAAGGAAAGACGACCAAAGGGGGAATTGGCTTTGGGGGTGACCAGTGAGATATACCCACTGGAGCGTGTGCTACAGGTGGGTGCTGCTATGGTGACCAGTGAGCTGAGATAAGGCGGGGCTTTACCTAGCAGAGACTTGTAGATGACCTGGAGCCAGTGGGTTTGGCAACGAGTATGAAGCGAGGGCCAGCCAACGAGAGCGTAATCATTAACATAGAAGTGTTTTTATCCACCTCGAGGAAACCTACTGGACAAATACTAAAATAGCAAATGTTCCATAACCTGTAGGTAGGTAGGACTGGGGTTTGAATGGATAGTACAGAGCTCTTTTATTTAAACTGGAGGACATAAGAGACTTGGGCTTGTAACCCTTTTCTACCCCTCTTCTCAGGGGTGTTTGCAGTTCTCCTTTTGTCTTCAGCGACTTGACCTTTATGAAAACAAGCTTTATTGGATAATTAAATGTAAAGAAAAAAGACAAAAGGTAAAACTAAAATCAGGAGGGAGGGAGGTGTTGGGTAGGGGATACAAACCTGGTTTAGGGGATAGTGTTGGGTAGGGGATATGAACCCAGGTTAGGGTTGGGTAGGGGATTTGAACCAGGTTTAGGGGGTAGGGTTGGGTAAGCGATACAAACCTGGTTTAGGGGGTAGGGTTGGGTAAGGGATACGAACCTGGTTTAGGGGTAGGGTTGGGTAAGGGATACAAACCTGGTTTAGGGGGAAGGGTTGGGTAGGGGATACGAACCTGGGTTAGGGGGTAGGGTTGGGTAGGGGATACGAACCTGGTTTAGGGGTAGGGTTGGGTAGGGGATACGAAAACGGTTTAGGGGGTAGGGGATACGAAAACGGTTTAGGGGGTAGGATTGGAAACAGGATATGGACAATCTTTAGGGTAAGGGTTTGAGGAGGGATTTATTTCTATAGAAAAAAAATAGGGTATAGAAACTTGCTCTTCAGGAGTAGGTGGTTGAGTGGTTGTGGATGTTGCTTGTGTTTGTTTCCAGCGTCCAACAGGAGCGGGCAAAAAATATTACGCACAGGTCTTCTCCAGAGCAGCGACACACCGGGCACACGGCGGTTTGGATCTCAGGTATTCAGGTAAGTATTGGGTAGGTATTAAGGCTTTTCTGGGTAAGTATGTATTATTTAAATAAAAAAATAATTAATTAATAATAGGTCACTGCATGTAAGTATACTGTACATGTTTTAAATGGCATGCAAGTTTGAAAAATGTTTGAAAACATGCTGGCCTTCTAGGCAGAGTTGCAAAGAAAAAGCCATATCCCAGACTGGCCAATAAAAAGAAAATATTAAGATGGGCAAAAGAACACAGACACTGGACAGAGGAACTCTGCATAGAAGGCCAGCATCCCGGAGTCGCCTCTTCTCTGTTGACGTTGAGACTGGTGTTTTGCGGGTACTATTCAATGAAGCTGCCAGTTGAGGACTTGTGAGGCGCCTGTCTCTCAAACTAGACACTCTAATGTACTTGTCCTCTTGCTCAGGTTTGCACTGGGTCCTCCCACTCCTCTTTCTATTCTGGTTAGGGCCAGTTTGTGCTGTTCTGTGAAGGAAGTAGTACACAGCGTTGTACGAGATCTTCAGTTTCTTGGCAATTTCTCGCATGGAATAGCCTTCATTTCTCAGAACAAGAATAGACTGATGAGTTTCAGAAGAAAGTTATTTGTTTCTGGCCATTTTGAGCCTCTAATCGAACCCACAAATGCTGATGCTCCAGATACTCAACTAGTCTAATGAAGGCCATTTTCTTTGCTTCTTTAATCAGAACAACAGTTTTCAGCTGTGCTAACATAATTGCAAAAGGGCTTTCTAATGATCAATTAGCCTTTTAAAATTACATACAGTACTAGCTAACACAACATGCCATTGGAACACAAGAGTGATGGTTGCTGATATTGGGCCTCTGTACACCTATGTAGATATTCCATTTAAAAAAGCTGCCGTTTTCAGCCATTTACAACATTACCAATGTTTACATTGTATTTCTGACCAATTTGATGTTATTTTAAATGGACAAAAAATGTGCTTTTCTTTTAAAAACAAGGACATTTCTAAGTGACCCCAAACCTTTGAACGGTAGTGTAGGTATACATTAACCATGGGCGAGTATCAGGTACTTATTGAGATGAGACTAGTCACAGCTGACCTTTAGTGAGCTCCCAGTGAATCACAGCTATTCTTCATATCTATTGAACTGGAAACAGCCACAGGAAGATCTGACCTTTTAGTTACAACAACCCCTGTCCCGTAATACAACAAAGATCCCCGATTTCACAATTACACACCCAAATCAAGAGAAATGGTAAAAAAAAACACACAGAAAACAGTTAACACAATCAATGTGTAATCCACATAACCACAGACAGATGCAAATAGTATTAGTAGTAATAGTAGAATACATTCTAAGCTTTGGTGCAAGGCAAGTTAAACTAAAAGTAAAGCTGGCTTGTAGCTAACACTGGGAGTGCAAGGCAAGTTAAACTAAAAGTAAAGCTGGCTTGTAGCTAACACTGGGAGTGCAGGGCAAGTTAAACTAAAAGTAAAGCTGGCTTGTAGCTAACACTGGGAGTGCAGGGCAAGTTAAACTAAAAGTAAAGCTGGCTTGTAGCTAACACTGGGAGTGCAGGGCAAGTTAAACTAAAAGTAAAGCTGGCTTGTAGCTAACACTGGGAGTGCAGGGCAAGTTAAACTAAAAGTAAAGCTGGCTTGTAGCTAACACTGGGAGTGCAGGGCAAGTTAAACTAAAAGTAAAGCTGGCTTGTAGTTAACACTTGGATGAACCAAACTAAACAGATGCAGTGCTTGATAAACATGAAACAATGACCTCCATTGCTGATGTGGTATGAGAGAGAGGAGATTGTCTGGACATTCACAGGTGGAATATCTCAGGCTGTCACGATCACCTATTCATCTTTGTTCCTTACCACTGCTGATCCTTCTGATTATCCCTCCCAACATATAATGTCTAATTTCATAGCTCTGGGCTTGTGGTCCGACTGCCATCCATGCATGCTTGTTAGGAAATGTAGCATTGGTACGTCAGTTTGTCAGATAGAGCCCAGATGCATAAACATCCATTATTTTCTGCCTTCCCCTTCCTCCCTCCTTTCTCTTCCTCCCCTCTTCTCTTCCACCTTCACTCTCATTATCACAGCCTTGACACAACGGGGAAGAGAAAAAAACTCAACGACAAAAACAACAACACATCCCCACACCACCATTGTTTAGAAATAATGCCACGTTTTGCCGCCCGGTTGATTATTTGTAGATAATTGGCTTGGGAATATATAAGGCAATTATTTATCCACACTAATAATTATTTTCAGATAATCAAGGTAATTTTTCACAGCACAATTACAAAGCAGAGGAATCGATGTTGTCAAACAGACATTGGTGGACGTTTTTGTTTCTTCTTTCTTTCTCTCCATCCTTTAGTTTCAGCATACGGGCATGACGGCTTGAGGCAGGCCTCTCTTGGGCACATACGGTGTTGTCCTGGTAACCATTTTGATGCACTCGATGATAGGGCAGACACTGAGACAGAGAGTGCAGCCGGTGCAGCTGTCGTTAACTATAGGGAAATGGGTCTCAGGGTCAAACGAAATAGCCTGCAGAGAGAGAGAGAGAAGAGAGAGAAAGAGAGAGAAAGAGAGAGAAAGAGAGAGAAAGAGAGAGAAAGAGAGAGAGAAAGAGAGAGAGAGAGAGAGAGAGAGAAGAGAGAGAGAGAAGAGACAGAAAATAGAGAGAGAAGAGAGAGAGGAGAGAGAGAGAGAAGAGAGAGAAGGGAGAGGAGAGGAGAGAAGAGAGAATAGAGAGGAGAGAAGAGAGAATAGAGAGGAGAGAGAGAGAGAAGAGAGAGAGAGAAAAGAGAGAGAGAGAGAGAAGAGAGAGAAGAGATAGAGAGAAGAGAGAGAAGAGATAGAGAGAAGAGAGAGAAGAGATAGAGAGAGAGAGAGTGTGAGTGAGTAGAGAGCAAAGGCTATAAGGTTTGGAATGGCTGCCATGGACCATCATTGACATGGTTTTAGCGTGCTAGGCTAGCACAGGAAGCCCCGCAATGAATCCATGCTATGTAGCTAGTAGACCAATGTGTTCTGCACTGTAACATCAAACAAGGAATATTGTGTATTCTGTTATCACAGTGGATTTGTAATAATATTGAGTTCTATTTAAATCATCTTGCTATGAAAATGTATAAATTGCCCTCATGCAAACTGCATGGTGTTGCATATTGCCGTCAATTCATCATGCTGATACATAATTTACCCTTTTATGTTTATTGTCCATGCGCAATAAAATACATATTTACAACAGATGTCTTCAACATATTGTTGTGAAAATCATTCAGGGGACATCTACATCTAACCCTGTATGCAATATTAATGAAAAAAAAAATATATATACAGTACCAGTCAAAATTTTGGACACACCTACTCAATCAGGTGTTTTTCTTTATTTTCACTATTTTCTACATTGTAGAACAATAGTGAACATATCAAAACTATGAAATAACACACATGGAATCATGTAGTAAGCAAAAAAGTGTTAAACAAATCAAAATATATTTTGTATTTTAGATTCTTCAAAGTAGCCACCCTTTGATGACAGCTTTGCACACTCTTGAAATGACCTCAACCAGCTCCACCTGGAATGCTTTTCCAACAGTCTTGAAGGAGTTCCCATATTATGCTGAGCTCTTGTTGGCTGGTCTTCCTTCACTCTGCAGTCCAACTCATCCCAAACCATCAAAATTGGGTTGAGGTCGGGTGATTGTGGATGCCAGGTCATTTGATGCAGCACTCCATCACTCTCCGTCTTGGTCAAATAGCACTTACGCAGCTTAGAGGTGTGTTGGGTCATTGTCCTGTTGAAAAACAAATTATAGTCCCACTAAGCGCAAACCAGAATGGATGGCGCATTGCTGCAGAATGCTGTGGTAGCCATGCTGGTTAAGTGTGTCTTGAATCCTAAATAAATCACTGACAGTTTCACCAGCAAAGCACGCCACACCATAACACCTCCTCCTCCATGCTTCACGGTGGATACCACACATGCGGAGATCATGTGTTCACCTACTCTGCATCTCACAAAGACACGGCGGTTGGAACCAGAAATGTAGAATTTGGACTCATCAGACCAAAGGACAGATTCCGGTCTAATGTCCATTGCTTGTGTTTCTTGGCCCAAGCAAGTCTCTTCTTCTTATTGGTGTCCTTTAGTAGTGGTTTCTTTGCAGCAATTCGACCATGAAGGTCTGATTCACACAGTCTCCTCTGAACAGTTGATGTTGAGATGTGTCTGTTACTTGGACTCTGTGAAGCATTTACTTGGGCTGCAATTTCTGAGGCTGGTAACTAATGAACTTATCCTCTGCGGCAGAGGTAACTCTGGGTCTTCCTTTGCTGTGGCGGTCGTCATGACTTTCATCATAGCGCTAGATGGTTTTTGCAACTGCACTTGAAGAAACTTTCAAAGGTCTTGAAATTCTCCGGATTGACTGACCTTCATGTCTTAAAGTAAGGATGGACTGTTGTTTCTCTTTGCTTATTTGAGCTGTTCTTGCAATAATATGGACTTGGGTCTTTTACTAAATAGAGCTATCTTCTGTATACCAACCCTACCTTTTCACAACACAACTGATTGACTCAAATTCCACAAATTAACTTTTAACAAGGCACACCTGTTAATTAAAATGCATTCCTCATGAAACTGGTTGAGAGAATGCCAAGAGCGTGCAAAGATGTCATCAAGGCAAAGGGTGGCTACTTTGAAGAATCTCAAATATAAAATATATTTTGATTTGTTTAACACTTTTCTTTGGTTACTGTGTGTTATTTCATAGTTTTGATGTCTTCACTATTATTCTACAATGTAGAAAATTGTGAAAATAAAGAAAAACCATGGAATGAGTAGGATGTGTCCAAACTTTTGTATATAAAAAAAGTGTCTGTGTGTGTGGAACCACCTATTTGATGGAGACACATTATCCTGATGAATGCCGGTCTTCATTAGAAACCATTAATAACATATAATCCCTCTCAGAGATCCACTCACAGACAATGAGCTCTGATGGAACAGTCCGTGCTACTTCATCAATACTTCTGCTGATAGATAATGGGGACATTTATTTACCAGGGAAGAAGAGGAGATTCTTTCTTTAATAAAACTGTCATACTGTTCCTTCCTCCGACAGAGGTACTTTCACAGAGAGCGAGAGACTAATGTGCGTCACTGTGACTATAATGAAAACTAGGCCTTGTCACAAGGCAACCCTTTTTCAGGAGACAGTAAGGGCCAGTCTGGTCCTTAAACAGGCTTTGATTAGACTTGTTCCCGAGCACGTGTGTCTCTGAGTGAGCGTGTGCTTCAAACAAATGGAGGGGATGTACAGTGCAGTATGTACCTGGTACCCAGAGTCATTGCAGGTCATGTAGCACTTTCCACAGTTGATACACATTTCCTCATCTATAACAGCCTCGACCTGCTCTGTGTTGTTCAGCTCCCCGTATGCACCGATGTGCTTCAGAGCCCTGGCTATAACATCCTGGGAACAAGACAACACTAAATAATTACACACAGAACATATTATATATATATATATATATATAGGATCTCTATGGCAACACACATTGATCTAAGGACCTGGTCTCAGTCATGTACTGTATCTTACATGCCTTGTAAACATCATGGCTAAATCTAGGCATCTGTTCCAATATCTACACTAGCATACTACTAAGAATGAAGCAATGTATTGCGCATGCATTCTACAGTACATCAAAACCATATTTCAAAGTACTATGGGAGAACTAAGGGGTGTTCTCTTCTCTCTTACCTTGACAGCTGGGACTGGTCTCTTGGGGGTGTACGTTCTGGTGCCATTGGCCTCCAATACTGTGGTCTTCTCAACGTGGTCTCTCACTGCCTTCTTGTAGTCGGCCAAAACCTTTTTCTTCTCAAGCAGATAGGGTCCAAAGCTGGGTAAACTCTTAAAGTAGGATTGATAGAAGGCTGAAGGTTAGTTGTTAAATTCTAACAGCTTCAGTTGTAACTTAATATTGGAGGTAGTGAAATTCTGAAAAATGATTGGCTTTCCAGGATAGCTTTTTGGTGTGAAACTTGTTGTAGTAAATCAATTTGAGTTTATTCCTCCGGTAAAATATGACTGACCACTTTTTTTTTCATTTAGAAAAGTCATTTTGGTTTTAATCAAAAGTGTCTAAAGATAGATGTGGCCATGTTATTGATGGTTTTTGATAGTTTAATACGGTTCCACGTAAGCATTTGACTTATTCATAACTTCCCAATTATCTTAGCAATAACAAAGTAATAAATTACAATTTGTAAGAGTGAATTTATTAAAATGTTTTACCAATGACATGTCTTATGCATCTATTGTCTACCAATGCCATTTCACTTGTATCAACCTTTTGTATCTCTTTGTAATATTGTCTCGTGTCCTCTTCGACCATATGTTGACAGGTTTGTTGACCTAAGAGAGGTTGTTTGTCTACTTACTGCTGATGAGTGTTTAAGCTGCACCTCCAGTACAGAGTACTGAAGCATCACAGATGTGCCTCATTAGAAGCATCAGATGAGAACAAACAGACAGCGAGACAGGGATGAGACAGGAATGAGACGAGGATGAGACGAGGATGAGATGAGGATTGGAGAGCCACAGACTGACCGCATTAAAGGAACACTGTTTGCTTTGGAGTAGTGGCCAATGTTTTCCATCCTGGGAAATTAATGAGATCCGTTCGGCCAACATTTACACGTTAACTGTATCAAGCTGGAGGTGTCCCCTGGGCTTATTGAGTTTTGTACAGCGTTTAGATTTCTTCCCCTCCTCCTGTACACCACAGCAAGTGTACAGGATTACAAGTGAATGACCCACTTTCCCCAAAAACAAGAAAAAAAAGAAAAAAACTAAAAAGTACAATAAAACCACATTTGCTTCAGTTCCCGTTTGAAATTACATCTCTTTCCCCATCTGCTGTGCAGTGCATCGGACGTGATATTGAAAAATTGTTTGGCTTTTAAAAGTGAAATACAAGCTGATGGCGGTCATGGAGGGTGGTTTTCAGGGAGATTATTGTTGTGGGTTTACTCCCGTTTGCATCTCCTGTAGGCCCTCTACTGTAAAATCATGCAATATATTTGCAAAAATATTCATTCGCCTTCCTGGCTTAAGACATTACCGTGTCAATGAACAGGAATTGCTTGCTCACTCAAAATGGTTGCTGCTTGTCTGCGAGCTATTCCCCTTGAAAACAACGTGTTGGTAGGATGGAGGTGATGCAGCTACAGGAGAACATTACCTAAAGCACTTAAAAGGCTTGTCTGAAATGGGCAATTTTGTTTCAGAGAAGAATAACAGCCAAAACACAATAACATTCTCGAAGAAAAAAAATACAAATCTATGATTGTTTTTTGAGAAAATCTTTGAAAATGAGTTTCCAAGGGTGTACGATTTCATCCAAATACAGCTACAGCCCTTGTACAGACATTGTACTGTATAGATGTGGGACTTGGAGTCATACAGTCTATGCTTTATATATTTAAAAAAACATAGTTCTCTGTGAACAGTATGGTCATTCATGTTAGTCTGATATAACTAATATCACGTTACAAACATCAAGTCATGTCTCATTTTCAAGCATCAATGTTGTATTCCATAGATAATTGGGACTTTCACACAAACAGTAGTCCTGATCTTCCAGAAACCATGCACAGACAAAAGAAATAAGAAAAATTGACTGATGAATCAATATTTTCCATTCTAATTCAAACGGTCAACAGTTAGGGTCACTTACCACTACAGTGACCTCATTGATTACTTAATGTGTTGTGAAATCTGTTAGAAAATGTATTGTAATGTTTTAAAAATGTTATAATTGCCTTCATTTTGCTGGACCCCAGGAAGAGTAGCTGCTGCCTTGGAAGGAACTAATGAGGATCCATAATAAACACAAGATATTAATCAAGCCATGAACTTTCTCACCCTTCAGTCTCTTTGAGATTTCTTTATGTCATGAATTGCATTTTAAAAGTTGAATAAATTATTATTAAGCACATGTCCCCTTTAATCTGTGCCTGCCTATACCAACGACCAAAGGTACACTTTTGATATCCAGACGTCACTTGAGCCAGAGGGGTCTTTGATCCTTAACAAGGACAGTTTGTGTGAGAGCAACTGAGATAGAGAGATACAGAGGGGGGGCCACACAGAGAGACAGAGAGAGAGGGGGAGAAAAAGAGAGAGAAACAGAGAGAGAGAGAGAGAGAGAAAAAGACAGAAAGAGAGGTATCTAGAGAGAGAGAGAGAGAGCACGATAGCTAGAGAGAGAGAAAGGGAGAGAGAGAGGGATCACTCTGTCTTTATCCATACATCTCCATAGCCCTACCCAATTGTGTGTGTACGTGTGCATATGTTTGTGTGTGCTCGAAGAAAGACGTCCACCACAGGCCCCTTGCGATCTCTTGGCAAGTGCTTAAGTGGAGAAGTAACTGCTTGTTGTGATTCCTCTAGATTACCATATTCATGACGGTTTGAAGGCAGAATCCCACATACTTATGGCCCCAACATAGGAGGGGATTAAGCTCAGGCTGGCAGGCTGTTTGTCTGCCGTGTGTGTGTGTGTGTGTGTGTTTGTTTGTGTGTGTGTGTGTATGGAAATTGCAGTGATGCCAGACAGGCAAAGCAAGCTCCAACACAACATGCCACTGAGGCCGTGTGGAAAGCCAATCCCATACCTAGGGTGCCACTAATTCATTTCCACCGCACATCTCCAAATTGACCAGAGGAAATGAGGTAAGACCAAGCTGTTCAAAGTATCGACATTGATTCAGGTTTTGAAATGTCACTTTTTTTCTGTCTCAGTTTCAACTTGCCTCCTTTAACAAGCAGCTTTTTGAAATCTATCAGAAAAGTTATCATGAGACAAGCAATTCTACTGGAGCTCTTCCCAGCACGACTATTAGATAAGAGACTTCCCTGAGAAGCTATCTGTGAATACCTGCAGGTGTGCTTCCTCTGAAAGTTAGACTCGGGATTAGTCTCCTTGGCATATCAAGCTATTGCAATGCCATTTATTCTTGCAAGCAAATAAAAATTAACTTGTGTTGCCACTAGCTCTGTCGTTGCTAAAATTAGTAAATTGATTGAAAAACTACACCTGCACTGACTCAGTTTCAAACATACCTAATATTTAGTGTGCTAGCAATGTGTTTCTGTGCTCTGAGAGACCATAACAAAACAGAGATCACAGATTGTATTGCTGTCTTTCTCTGTCTTCTCATCCACAGCTGTTCTCCAAATATCACCTCCAAACCGGTGAGCGAAGTAAACCAAAGTACAGATGGTTAGTAGGCAACACATTGCAACTTTTATTAGTAGATCCTCGGGAAAAACAGGTGTGCGTGACATGTTTTTCCGCTTTTCATTGAACCATTTATTCAAATTAATGCGGTTTGTTTTTAATTAGATATTTTTCGCTCTCTTCTTCAATTTCATATGGTAATGAGATCATCTCTAAGCTCGATAAATATCATATGCCCACATTGTGTGCATAACATTAAAAAGTAGCAAAGGTTTTAATTGTACATGAAATACCACACATTCAATTTGAACCACCTCTAAACATCCATACGTAGCGGCACACCAGGACATTTCACATAAGGACAGCCTATGTCCAAATCATTAGATGTATGTGCAGTCAGACTTTTACAGGAATTATACACTGCTACCCTATCGTGCCCTTATGTTTCAAAAGGAATCTCAAGGCAGTCTGTCTGTCCTTTCGTCCGTCCACACAAGGCCATCCACATGAAAAGACTTCAAGGTCATAACACTGGAAAGCACTCCCCTATGCATATTGTGCTGCCAGGCCACACTCCAAAGGAGAAGCCCTCCAACCCTCTGTGAGCTAGACCTCTCTACTGTATCTGCTAACAACATTAAGGCTTATTGCTCCCTCAAATACACGCTGCCATTAAGAAAAGAGATCAGGTCACAAGTCTAAAGAAAGAAGGAAAAGAAAAGCAACAACAACCCCGGCAGCATAAAAAGTGGGTGATTCATCCTCACTAAACTACTGCTTACAATGTGCCATAATTAAACGTGAAAACCTAAATGTATACATCTGTGTGTTCAGCCCTCATTCATTTCCTCATTAATTTAAACCAGGCACAGTAGTACCAGATAGGTTCTAATCCAACAGTTATTCTGTTCTTGTTTTTTCCCTACCTCCTCTTCTTCTTCTTCTTCTTCTATTCCCCCTGCTATAACAGAACATTCAAATGTATTTTAGCCTCTAAGGTCCATGGCTATAAACCACAGAGTGGAAGGAAGGGGCTGGGGAAACCACAGCCAGAGATGAAGGCCCACCACACCAACCACAGCAAAGAGAGAGAGATGGGGAGGAAGAGATTGGGTACGTTGAGTGCCGTAGTCTTTTACCCAAACTGCCAAGCAGCGAGCGCCAGCCACGTCTTAAAACAATCACACAACAACCCTTAATTGGATGCCAGTGTGTTCCTCCCCCTAACAGGTAAATAAACAAACACAATAACTTGTCATCAGTTTGATTTGTTTGTGTGTTGTATTTTGTTCTGTTTCTTTAAACTGTTAATCAAGAGAGCAGTGTAGCAGGAGGAATTAATAACCTGTATTGTATGTGCATCTGATCTGCCTTCATAAATTATGCGGTGAGTGGAGAGGAGTCTGTTACCTTGTGTGTCGGTACAGATCCGTTTTAGAGGTTGGAAAATCACCTCCCATGTAAAAACTGTGTGGGTGAAACTCATCTCCAAAACCCCAAAGTGGCAATTAAAAAGTTCCTGCAAAGGACTTGTTGACTTGTGTTGCATGTTCGTTAACATTTGTCAATATGCAAACCAATTTGGTCCTTCATTCTGATTTGGCCGCATTATACCACACAAGTTCCACAAAATACAGACGAGTAAGCTTGGTTTCCAAATGTCCAAATTTCTGTTAATTACTATAGCTTCCGCCTTGGGCCAAATTATCTTTTTGTAAATGCCGGATCTCTATGGCAAGACACATCATTCACCCAAGTTTCGTCAAAATCGTCCCAGTGCTGTTTGAGATATTGGTAAACTAATGTACGAACGAACGGAGACAGATCCACAGTTCCCTCCCCGATTTCATCGTGGGGGACAATGAAGGCACTGAACATTGAGACATGTTAGCTGATATTTGGCCAGACCAACAGCATGGTTTCTCTCCTTCTCTCACTGTCAACCCCACCAACAGTCAGAAAGACAGTCAGCCAGCCAGCCAGCCAGCCCGCCCACCAGAGGTCCCTAATAACAAACACACAAGCGGCTCAGAGACATGATTTGGCCTCTGTCTCAGGGGCCGAATATGAGGGCGGCCTAATGAAAGATCCCAAAGAGGAAGCAGACAGCCGTGGCAATAACTGTACATCTATACTCTGGTTGGGGAGGACGGTCTGGCTAATGGTCTGGAGGACAGGCTGACTCCCCTTTCACTTCTCATAACATTTACCACAGGCTGTGTCCCAAATGGCACCCCATTCTATATATAGTGCACTACTTTTGACCATAGCCCTATGGGCCCTACATAGGGGTTAGGTCCCATTTTGGATGCAGCCACAGAATGGTTTGGATTCCACAGCCCACACCTGGACTGGTGTTACTCACATCAGGTTCAAACAGAATAAACAGTGGGTGTAATTGATGTACTGAACACATTGGGAGAGGGATTTAAAGGCTAGTGAGTGGACACCTAATCTGTATTTAAATCTGATCCTACCTTTAATTGACAACAATGTCAGGACATTTACATCTAGTGGAAACGGTGCCTGAGGAAGGTCTGCAGCATCATCAAGGAAGACATAAATACCATCCACAAGCTGTTCACTCCCTTATTGTTGGTCAGACGGTATCGGAGCATGAGGTCTGATACCAACAGGCTCAGAGACAGTTTCTATCTACAAACCATCCGACTGCTGAACACTTGAACTGGACTGACCACCTGCACCTTAACACAAATGCACTCACTCAAGCTCACACCCACAGACATACACTCATCCACACACGCGCATGCACACACACACACCACAACTGCTGGTACCAGACTCTTACTATGATTGCTAAATTAAACACTTGCCCCTGAATCACCCCTTCCCCAAAACAAGTGTAAATACTGGACGATAAATTGTGCCTTCTTGTATTACAATTATGCAAAAAAATGTATTCTGTTCTACTAAGTCATTTACCTTAGGTTCATGTTCTTATATTTTATTATTTATTATTGTTGTTGCATTGTCGAGAAGGAACCTGCAAGTAAGCATTTCATTGGACGCTGTATACCATGTGTATCCTTGTACATACGACTAATAAATCTGTCAAGTAAAGGTAGTCTTACTCTGGGTAACTTTCACAATCTACAATTCAAATAGTTGTATTTTGTGCCTTTTAGAGGCATATTGTGGTTTCTCTATTAGTGCCAACAAACAAAATGGCAACAAAGTGCACTATCATAATTTTACATTTGAGTCATTTAGCAGATGCTCTTATCCAGAGCGATTAGGGTTAAGTGCCCTGCTCAAGGTCACGTCAACAGATTTTTCACCTAGATGGCTCGGGGATTCGAACCAGCATTCTTTCGGTTACTGGCCCAATGCGCTTAACCGCTAGACTACCTGCCATTGGATTAAATATCTACGAAAATACTTCAACAATCAACTTTCCCTCAATAAAGTAATAGAACATCAGAGTAGTCAGTACCACTCCCCTCCCCAGCCAGCACCCTTCCACCACCCCCAATATCAGCCCATCACCGCCTCACCTGAGCCAGAGTGTTTCCAGGCAGGCCCCCAGCAGAGAGGGGGTAGGTCAGTCTGGTCCAAGGCTTCATTACCCCTGCAGGCCTGCCAAGCTCAACCAGACTCCGCCTGCCGTGTAGCCAGGCCAAACCACTATTTAACAACCCCCCCCCAACTGTGCAGCAGCTCAGGGGTAGCCTAGCCAGCAACACCTCTCTCACTCCCACCCCTTGTTTGGAATTGGCACCAGCAGAGAGGAGAAGGTGGAGGAGGAGGAGAAAGAGGAGGAGGCGACTGTGTGGATTGGGAGGCTGTGTGGGGGTGGAGATACCAGGAGAGACACCACAAAGAGGTAACATTGGGCTAGTTCTAGGGGACTGTGGAGCTCTCCCTCCCTGTGTCGGCCCAGTAGTGGGTCTCATCGCCTGTTCCAGCCAGTCTGCTGCCTAACAAATACCTGTGGTGCTGAGCCTCCCGTCTGGGGCATGAGCAGTCCCACAAGGAGCACATGTTAGCTTCACACGTTAGCTAGCATCTCATAAGCCTAACTGTTACTGTCAGCTCACAGGGTTGCAATCACCATGCAGTAGAGTGATGGGTCTGCACTTCAGTTTGCACCATGCACTCCATGTTTCTGCTGATGCTGTGACCCAGTATGTACTCCATATCAGGCGTGTGCTTAGTGCATTCTTAATTGCAGTAAAGTAAGACTAGTCTGTCTCTGTAGCGTGAGGCAGCTTGATGGAGAAGTACACCCCCTGGACATGATGCTCTTTATTTATTTATTATAAATGTTTTAGTTTTTCCTCATATGAC
The DNA here is from genome assembly GCF_018296145.1 of Oncorhynchus tshawytscha. Classification (NCBI taxonomy): domain Eukaryota; kingdom Metazoa; phylum Chordata; class Actinopteri; order Salmoniformes; family Salmonidae; genus Oncorhynchus; species Oncorhynchus tshawytscha. The sequence goes on from NC_056444.1 coordinate 24,220,641, forward strand.
CACTCAAGACATGAACTTTATAATGACTGTCCATCTCATGATGTTGTGATGTTGTTCTTCAAGTCTTTTTTGTGTGTTTTAAAGCACTTTGTTAGTCTTTGAAAAGCGCTATAAAAGTAAAATAAATTATCCATATTATTTTTGCAGTAGTAGGGATTTTATGTCTGGCATGTTATTTGCATGTTCCAGAGTCCAGCCAAGACTGTTGACTGTGTGCAAACAGTTGTACATGAACCTGTGTTGACAGCCCCAAAAATGAATTTGTTTGATGTAGCCACCCACTATTGAAGCACAGCCAAGATAATTATTTGATTTACCATTGAGGTAACTTCAGTCTACTTCTTAAATTACTTATGAAGGACTGAAGTTCACTGCAATTGGACTCCACACTCTAAACGGTGAAATAAGGATAGATCATCCCATGAGAGAGCATGGATTGCCACCGAGGCAGACTATTTGAGACAGCATTCTCTCTCACTACTTATACTAACAGTGAGAGAGAGAAAAAAAGATGTCTTTAGCTGAACGCTCCTACTCCTTTTATCAACTGACATTCCCGGGAATTGCAGTGACAGTGACTTCTCTTCTCACTTTCTTTTTCTCTTTTATGAGCTCCGTCTCTCGCTCTTGCTAACTACCTCTCTTTTTTCTATTTGAGGTTTCTCTACCTTTCTCGCAAATGTCTTGTGCACTCTGACACACACAGCCCCACTGTCTCTCTACCAAACCTTTTTTTCCCCCTCCGACGACTCTACCTTTGAGTCTGACTTTCTGAAGCACGCACACATCCACCCACCCACCCAATCTCTCTCACACACACACACACACACACACACACACACACACACACACACACACACACACACACACACACACACACACACACACACACACACACACACACACACACACACACACACACACACAGCTTACTATAGTTAAACACGTACACACACATAAATACACAAAACCCTTGTCTTGACTGTACTGTAAGTAATGTGATCCTGCTCCCCCCCCTCCTCCCCTCCATGGTGTGCTTGGTGTATTTGTCTCATTGGGTCAATGCTACTGTTCCTCTGCCTCGCGGCAGCAGCTGCCCTACACACAAACACAGGTGAGATGTCACTTTCTATCTATACTGTCCACTAAGTCAAAGACAGGGCCCAGGCTAGCTCTGTACACCAGGCCTCCATGAACGCTATGAGGCATTCCTATCTACAGGTAACTGCCAAAATAAAGGAAACACCAACATAAAGTGTCTTATTAGGGCGTTGGGCACCAAGAGCCAGAACAGCATCAATACACCTTGGCATAGATTCTACACGTTTCTGGAACTCTATTGGAGGGATGTGACACCAATCTCCCATAAAAAAATCCATCATTTAGTGTTTTGTTGATAGTGTTGGAAGATGCTGTCTAAGGCGCCGCTACCAGATCTCCCATAAGAGTTCAATTGAGTTGAGATCTGGTGACTGAGACACTCACACCATTTAAAAAAAATGTTGTTTATCTTTAACTGCCTTGTTGGAAAAGGACCCGTAAGTAAGCAATTTACTGTTAGTCTAGACCAGTTGTTTGAGGCATGTGACAAATACAATTTCATTTGAAACTGTAACACACACACACACACACTCACTTAAAAACCTCTATGCTCCTCTTTTAAAGTCCCTGAGATCTCTTCTTCTAGACATGGTAGCCAAAATAATGAGAAACTGGGCATTTTTATACATCACCCTAAACATGATGGGATGTTAGTTGCTTAATTTACTCAGGAACCACACCTGTGTGGAAGACCCTGCTTTCAATATGCTTCAAATCCCTAATTTATTCAAGTGTTTCCTTTACTTTGGCAGTTACCTCTACCTATCCACAGATACAAAAATGAAACAAAAAAAATTTCATATTTTTGGCCAACTGTAGCGCAACGTCTGAAATCTCCCAACTAAAAGTAGAAGACCTGGGCCCGGCTTCCTGTTACCGATATTTTCCTGTTTTAACAATGCATCTTTCCTTCAACAGCCGAAGATGTAACATGCGTTTCCTAAAACACCACGCAGAGAGAACGGTCGCTAAGCGCGCCGTTGAAGCATGTGTCGTACTGATAGGATCGAAAGAAAGGCAGTGCTGCTCTCGGATTAGTGTTCTCAATTCAAATATTACCATAACATTATAATTATTTCACAATACCGACGGATCAGCTCCTAGAGATACACTGCATGACCAACAGTATGTGGACACCTGCTCGTTGAACATCTCATTCCAAAATCATGGGCATTAATATGTTGGTCCCCCTTTTGCTGCTATAACAGCCTCCACTCTTCTGGGAAAGCTTTTCAGTAGATGTTGGAACATTGCTGCGGGGACTTGCTTCCATTCAGCCACAAAAGCATTAGTGAGGTTGGGTACTGATGTTGGGGCGATTAGGCCCGGCTCGCAGTTGGCGTTCCAATTCAACGCAAAGGTGTTCAATGGATTTGAGGTCAGGGCTCTGTGCAGGCCAGTCAAGTTCTACCACACCGATCTCCACAAAACATTTCTGTACGGACCTCGCTTTGTGCACAGGAGCATTGTCATGCTGAATCAGGAAAGGACCTTAACCAAACTGTTGCAACAAAGCTGAAGCTCAGAATCGTCTAGAATGTCATTGTATGCTGTAGCGTTAAGATTTCCCTTCACTGGAACTAAGGGGCCTAGCCCGAACCATGAAAAACAGCCCCAGACCATTATTTCTCATCCACCAAACTTTACAGTTGGCACAGCGGGCAGGTAGCCTTCTCCTGGCATCCGCCAAACCCAGATTAGTCAGTCGAACCGCCAGATGGTGAAGCATGATTCATCTCTCTAGAGAACGCGTTTCCCCCGCTCCAAAGTCCAATGCCGGCAAACTTCACACCACTCCAGCCGACACTTGGCATTGTGCACGGTGATCTTAAGCTTGTGTGAGGCTGCTCGGTCATTGAAACCCATTTCATGAAGCTCCCAAAGAAACATTTATTGTGCTGACGTTGCTTCCAGAAGCAGTTTAGAAAACAGTGGATCCTGGACTTCCTGACGGGCCGCCCCAGGTGGTAAGGGTAGGTAACAAAACATCCGTCACACTGATCCTCAACACAGGGACCCCTCCTCAGGGGTGCATACTCAGCCCCCTCCTGTACTCCCTGTTTACTCATGACTGCACGGCCAGGCACGGCTCCAACACCATCATTAAATTTGCCGACGACACAACAGTGGTAGGCCAGATCACTGACAACAACGAGACAGCCTATTGGGAGGAGGTCAGAGACCTGGCAGTGTGGTCCCAGGACAACAAACTCTCCCTCAACGTGATCAAGACAAAAGAGATTACCGTGGACTGCAGGAAAAAGAGGACCGAGCATGCCCCCATTCTCATCGAGGGGGCTGCAGTAGAGCAGGTTGAGAGCTTCAAGTTCCTTGGTGTCCACATCACTGACAAACTAACATGATCCAAGCACACCAAGACAGTCGTGAAGCGGGCACGACAAAACCTATTCTCCCTCAGAAGACTGAAAAGATTTGTCATGGGTCCTCAGATCCTCAAAAGGTTCCGACCGCAAGGCACTACAGAGGGTAGTGCGAACGGCCCAGTACATCAATGGGGCCAAGCTTCCTGCCATCCAGGACCTCTATACCAGGAGTGTCAGAGGAAGGCCCTAAAAATTGTCAAAGACTCCAGCCACCCTAGTCATAGACGGTTCTATAGGCCTACTGTATTTATATTTGAATGCAGTCATCTCTATTTTAATTTTTTAAACTTTTTATATTTCACTTGCCTGTATCAATTGCAAAGACATTAGCAACATTGTATTTGTTGTAGTCAACTTTGTTCTGAGGTTATCGGCGGTCACAGGTAGATGGATAAACCATGTGATTCTATGTTTAGCGGTGATCTTTTGTGTATTAAGTGACGCGGGAGGTTAAAGAAGCATCTAATGAAGCACTAGCTGTTCTACGAGTGGTCTGAGGCAGAAGTTAGATTACGAACGTTTTCAAGTGCAACGTTAATAACAATGGTTTTGGAAAACACCTTGGAGATTTAACGATGCTCCTACGAAGGCTCTAACGATGAACTTAGCCTTGAGATGCTTTTGGAAAATCGGGCCCAGAGCTATTTCATACTATGTAATAAATTATGTGAGAGCTGAGAATTGACCTTAACAAAAAGCAACGTCCAAAAGAGTCCACAAAGCCTTATTTCCTTCTAAGTAAAAGCCAGAACAAAGCTTTTGTGTAAAAACTACTCCGGTTAATGTTGTCGCCTGAGAGCGGAGAGCCGGTGATGTGAGTGATTCGTCCTTTCCTGGTGTCACCGTGCACTAGTATCAGTCAGTGTATCCAGCACCACGTTGCCCCAGGGAGATGTGATGTACAGGCTGCTTCTCCATGTCTGGGACAATGTTTCTACATGACACCACACAGCTTCACAAACACACACACACGCACGCATGCACACACTCCACAACCCCTCTCTACCTTCTCCTCTCTCTCAGCTTCAAGACAACACCACTACCTCTTTTGCTATAATTGTTGTTGTGCTGACAATTCCCCACAACAATGGAGAGCTATACAGCAGCAGATGAGGGAATTACTGTTTCCACTTTTCTGATATTCCTCACCTCCTACACATTTATTCCTTCCTCTCATCATCCACTCCTCCACTCATTTAGCATTAGCATTTAAACTGTTGCATTTGCGATGCAATGTCCCGTCGTCAGGACTGTCGTAAATCTGGAGCGTTTGGGAGCTTTAAAGCCTTCCCTCGATTGGCGTAGAACCCACACGCCTGTGATCTGATAACCACCTCTAATTTGGAACGTTGAAAAGAGTTTACTGAAGTTGTATTTTCCCTCATTTACATTCATTCTGGGCATTTCACATTTATTTTCTCTTTCTCCCATAAATATGACAGAGATTGTAGAAATGCAGAATTGTGGACTGTAAAACCTAATGGAGGGAATGTTTTGACAATTGCCTTTTGTCAAATTTGATTTGAGATTTTTTTTATTTTGTATTGTGTTATGAACAACTGGCATTGGATTAAGACGGCGCTTGTACAAATCGTTTTCCGAGAATGATTGATGTTCTATTTCAAAGTAAACTAACAATAATAAACCATTAGGACTTTTCCTCACCGTCTGTGCTTTTTGAATTTGAATTTATAGTATCTAAGCTATTCATCATAGGCATGTCTGGCCATTTATATTAGTGCCAGAACCAGTGACTAAAGCACCTGCTCTTAGCCAAGTTATTATAGGAGGGGATTTCAGACAAAGCCGCCTCTTTTGATTCAAATCTGATATTAAACCATTCCTCAGAAGGTTGATCTGTGAGCTCCTTCAGTGAGTCAGATCCTGGTAGCTGGAAGACAAAACAGCAGCCTTGAAATCAGCTGTAGCTCTGAATAGAACAGAGCACTTAACATTCAGTGTGGACAATGCAGTAATTGCAATGTGATAATGTCCAGGCTGCCACCAATAGTGTGATGTAAATACACAGGTACAGATGTGTCACAGTAATACTAGTAAATGCAGTAACTAAAAGCCTGCATGTCGTCTGCTGTTGAAATGATGATGTCTGGTTTATAATGGATGGTTAAAGGGACCAAGACCAAGAGGACTAAGCTGATAATAGGACCAAGTAAATGGAGGGGTGCAGGAGTAGCGAAGGGGAAGTGCAGTCACAGTGCAATGCTAATGGGTAAGTGTGTACATGTAGATTGAGCTAATGGTTGGATTAGCTGTCAATCACTGACCTTGCCCACCAGTTCCTCCAGTCGCGGGACAGGTTTGCCCTTCTGGTGGCGCAATGTGGGAGGTGATTGGCCATCCCAGTCCTGTAGCTCCTCGATGCTCTTCAGGTAGAGCAGGGTCTTTAGACCCAGGCAGTAGTCCTCGATCAGAGTGAAGTCCTGGTTCTGCACCGCACTGCACACCTAGTGGCGGAAAATCGCACATGCACGCACACACGCATACAGGCACGCACACAAAACACACACACACAAACACTAATGATGTTATTAGTTACCAGTGAAAAGCATGAACTGACACACACCCTATAAATGTTCATAGCGGTGCTGACTAGTGGACAATCAACTGTATGAAAATATACAAACAAATTTAAAAACTATATATGCTCTATATAAACTCCATAACCAACATTTGGGCAACCGTTACACTAACTTGGGCACACAGTGCAAAGTACATAAATATGTAATTCGGAATTACACAACACAGAGTATTGAATTCCCCCATACTCTAGTACAGGGTTTCCCAAACCTGGTCCTGGGGCCCTCGCACTACACGACTGATTCAAATCATTCAAGCTTGATGATGAGTTGGCTATATGAATCAGCTGTGTAGTGCTAGAGCAAAAAACTAAACGTGCACACAGGGGAGGCCCATGACCGAGTTTGGGTCCAAGCCAGCGTTTTATAGGTCTCAGATACCACACTACCTACACACTGCTTACAGTCTCCACTCATTTACAAGGAAATCCATCTATTTAATTAAAGGTTAGTCAGATGGAATAAGGCTGATCACGGCAGCAGTCAGTTAGAGCAGGGTGGTGAAAGGCAGGCGTGTAGTAAAACTCCTGGGTGAGCCCCATTCACAAGGTTTATCCTCTCTTTCCTTCCTTCAGCAAAGAGAGAGACTATCTGATCTGCATCACACACTGGGAAACCTTGTCTTTGTGCGTCTGTCTGTCTCCACTACTTCATTTTGACAGAAGCCACGGTGCCACGGTGAGTCTTAGAGCAGCCGGAGAGATAAGACGACGTGCTTATCAGACACCGCCATCTATGAGCTGAGCTGAGCTGACATCGCCCTGCACTGATCTGACTGAGAACAACTCCAGGATTAAAACGAGGCCGAGTACTGAACCTAGGGGAACACCACATCAAACAGACCAGACTGAGGTCGGGGCCTGTTTTCACAAAGCGTCTCAGAGTATCGGTGCAGATTAGGATCAGGTCCTTCTTGTCCATATACTCTTAATCATCATGATCGAAAAGACAAAACTGATCCTAGATCAGCACTACTACTTCAGATGCTTGGGTTAGGTTAGTGGGGCGAGGTTTTGTCAATGTTGTTTTACATTGCTCTGAGATAGTCATAACAAATTATTTCTAGAGGGGGAAATGAACGTGAATCTGTTCTGCTGTGTCATTTGTGTATTACAAAAAGTAAATTCACCAGCAACTGGCCCCATGTTGTGAAAATTAAGGCATTTATTCTCTCAAGCTTTGGCTCAGAGATATGCTTTCATTAGGATTCTGATTTGCATAGCGCTGCTTGTTAAAAGAAAAAAAGATGGTTGTTGCCTGCCCCTATATGCCCTGCTCCAACTAAATAACACAGAATACATTTCTGATAAGGATGTCTACATCATTACAACAAATAGTATTGGGAGAAAACAACAGTGGACATGCATTAGATTTCAGTGATTCACAGGGAAAATATGTCAGTTATTAGGACTATACACTACTCCTTCTAGGAGGTAAAGACACAACATGTACAGAGCCTTCAGAAAGTATTCACAACCGTTGACTTTTTCCACATTTTGCTGATTAAATTGAGATTTATTGTCACTGGCCTACAAACAATACCCCATAATGTAAAAATAATGGTTACAGACATTTTTACAAATTTATAAAAAATGTAAAGTTTACATTTCTTGAGTCAATAAATATTCAACCAATTTGTTATGGCAATTCTAAATAGGTTCAGGAGTAAATACAGTGGGGCAAAAAAGTATTTAGTCAGCCACCAATTGTGCAAGTTCTCCCACTTAAAAAGATGAGAGAGGCCTGTAATTTTCATCACAGGTACACACTTCAACTATGACAGACAAAATTAGAAAAAAAATCCAGAAAATCACATTGTAGGATTTTTAATGAATTTATTTGGTGGAAAATAAGTATTTGGTCAATAACAAAAGTTTATCTCAATACTTTGTTATAAACCCTTTATTGGCACTGACAGAGGTCAAATGTTTTCTGTAAGTCTTCACAAGGTTTTCACACACTGTTGCTGGTATTTTGGCCCATTCCTCCATGCAGATCTCCTCTATAGCATTGATGTTTTGGGGCTGTTGCTGGGCAACACGGACTTTCAACTCCCTCTAAAGTGGCTAGGCCACTCCAGGACCTTGAAATGCTTCTTACGAAGCCACTCCTTCGTTGCCCAGGCGGTGTGTTTGGGATCATTGTCATGATGAAAGACCCAGCCACGTTTCATCTTCAATGCCCTTGCTGATGGAAGGAGGTTTTCACTCAAAATCTCACAATACATGGCCCCATTCATTCTTTCCTTTACACGGATCAGTCGTCCTGGTCCCTTTGCAGAAAAACAGCCCCAAAGCATGATGTTTCCACCCCCATGCTTCACAGTAGGTATGGTGTTCTTTGATGCAACTCAGCATTCTTTGTCCTCCAAACACGACGAGTTGAGTTTTTACCAAAAAGTTATATTTTGGTTTCATCTGACCATATGACATTCTCCCAATCTTCTTCTGGATCATCCAAATGCTCTCTAGCAAACTTCAGACGGGCCTGGACAAGTACTGGCTTAAGCAGGGGGACACGTCTGGCACTGCAGGATTTGAGTCCCTGGCGGCGTAGTGTGTTACTGATGGTAGGCTTTGTTACTTTGGTCCCAGCTCTCTGCAGGTCATTCACTAGGTTCCACCGTGTGGTTCTGGGATTTTTGCTTACCGTTCTTGTAATCATTTTGACCCCACAGGGTTTGATCTTGCGTGGAGCACCAGATCGAGGGAGATTATTAGTGGTCTTGTATGTCTTCCATTTCCTAATAATTGCTCCCACAGTTGATTTCTTCAAACCAAGCTGCTTACCTATTGCAGATTTAGTCTTCCCAGCTTGGTGCAGGTCTACAATTTTGTTTCTGGTGTCATTTGACAGCTCTTTGGTCTTGGCCATAGTGGAGTTTGGAGTGTGACTGTTTGAGGTTGTGGACAGGTGTCTTTTATACTGATAACAAGTTCAAACAGGTGCCATTAATACAGGTAACGAGTAGAGGACAGAGGAGCCTCTTAAAGAAGAAGTTACAGATCTGTGAGAGACAGAAATCTTGCTTGTTTGTCGGTGGATTTTTTTCTCTCATTTTGTCTGTCATAGTTGAAGTGTACCTATGATGAAAATTACAGGCCTCTCTCATCTTTTTAAGTGGGAGAACTTGCACAATTGGTGGCTGACTAAATACTTTTTGCCCCACTGTATGTTTTTAACAAGTTACATAATAAGTTGCATGGACTCACTCTGTGTGCAATAATAGTGTTTAACATGATTTTTGAATGAATACCTCATCTCTGTACCCCACACGTACAATTATCTATAAAGGTCCCTCAGCCGCGCAGTGAATTTCAAACACAGATTCAACCACAAAGACCAGGAAGGTTTTCTAATGCCTCGCAAAGAAAGGCACCTGGTAGATGAACAACAACAAAAAACCAAACATTGAATATCCCTTTGAGCATGGTAAAGTTATTAATTACACTTTGGATGGTGTATCAATACACCCAGTACAAAGATAAAGGTGTTCAATTCCATATCAGTTGCCAGAGAGGAAGGAAACCGCCCAGGGATTTCACCATGAGGCCAATGGTAACTAAAACAGTTAAGAGTTTAACGGCTATGAAAGGAAAACAATTAGGATGGAGCAACTAGGGCTGTGGCGGTCCCGAAATTACATCAGCCGGTGAGTGTCAAGCAAATAACTTATGGTCTCACGGTAATTGACTGTTAATTAACATGAACACATTTAGCATCTCCTGGCGTACACACATAGCCTACAAGCCATTTAAAAAAGTCTAATAAATCCACGTAATATAGCCTACACCTTCACAATAAATCCATTATGTACTTTAGACAGGTCTAAAGAAGCATGATATGATGAAAATGTAGAATATTTCAGAAGAACAGAATAGCATACTCTGAGTTGTCCTTAGGTCCTGATCTGGCTATGCAATATGGCTGTGGGCTACACTAGTTAATTTAGCAGACAAGATTTGCTTATAATTCTGTGGTATTGCTTTATATTATGTAATAGTATGATGAATACAATTGAACAAAGCTAAATAAAATATAAACATTTTCTCCCAAAAATGTGAGGGAGTGCACACAAATCAAATCAATTTTTATTTGTCACATACACATGGTTAGCAGATGTTAATGCGAGTGTAGCGAAATGCTTGTGCTTCTAGTTCCGACAATGCAGTAATAACGAACAAGTAATCTAACTAACAATTCCAAAAAAACTACTGTCTTATACACAGTGTAAGGGGATAAAGAATATGTACATAAGGATATATGAATGAGTGATGGTACAGAGCAGCATAGGCAAGATACAGTAGATGATATCGAGTACAGTATATACATATGAGATGAGTATGTAAACCAAGTGGCATGCGGCTATTCTGTGTTGAGCGGTTAACAAGGAAAAAGGTACTCCTATATAGTTAATTTAGAGTTATTAATGTAACTTTAGGTGTTCTACAAATGTTGGGCTACATTTTGATTTTGAATACATTGTAAGGCTGAGACTCTAATGATGATTTGAAAAAAGAGCTCTGCTTTTTTTTTTTTTTGCAGGATGTGCACACTCCAATAGTCTCTCATTCACAATTTGACAAGCACTTGATAATGCCTCGAATTTCACAACGGCATCCCATTTGTGGGCGTAATGCACCCTAAAAAAAAATCCATGCCTTTTGTAGCCCGGAGTGCTGCGTTGTGCCCTTCTCCCCGAGCGTGCTGCGCATTCCCGAAGAGTCTCTCACTCATACAGCTCTCCGTTACGTGATTGGGTCTTTCTCACAGGCTACAAGTTCAGACAGACACATTGGAGATGCAACTGTGCGTGTCCTTATCCAATTCCGAGGTGCATATTGAAGATATTGGATGAACTGTCCACATTTACTTTTTTGTCAGCCAACAAGATGAGTAGGCCTAACGAACAGCAAAAGCACTAGCCTACGTCAATCTACTCTCCCCCATAGTACAAAACTCAGCCTATTCTATTCTGTGCGACAAATAAATATTACAAACCGTCTGGGACAGTTGTGGGATGCGATAGATCCCAAATTAATACTAGCATCAACAAAAACATTTTATGCAATGTGGCTGATGCAACACATTAGAACTTTTAGCTTAAAATGTTGATAAAGTATTAGGCTATTTCTTCACATTATAAACGCGGCAATGCGCACATGGTATTAGGCTATAAGCGCAAATGGTGCATTGTTATGGTAAAAATTATCTTCCCTAAACATGAAACTCACACGCTGCTTATAAACTCAGCAAAACAAGAAACGTCCTCTGACTGTCAACTGCGTTGATTTTCAGCAAACGTAACATGTGTAAATATTTGTATGAACATAACAAGATTCAACAACTGATACATAAACTGAACAAGTTCCACAGACATGTGACTAACAGAAATGGAATAATGTGTCCCTAAACAAAGGAGGGGGGTCAAAATCAAAAGTAACAGTCAGGATCTGGTGTGGCCACCAGCTGCATTAAGTACTGCAGTGCATCTTCTCCTCATGAACTGCACCAGATTTGCCAGTTCTTGCTGGGAGATATTACCCCACTCTTCCACCAAGGCACCTGCAAGTTCCCGGACATTTCTGGGGGGGAATGGCCCTAGCCCTCACCCTCCGATCCAACAGGTGCCAGACGTGCTCAATGGGATTGAGATCCGGGCTCTTTGCTAGCCATGGCAGAACACTAACATTCCTGTCTTGCAGGAAATCACGCACAGAACGAGCAGTATGGCTGGTGGCATTGTCATGCTAGAGGGTCATGTCAGGATGAGCCTGCAGGAAGGGTACCACATGAGGGTGGAGGATGTCTTCCCTGTAACGCACAGCTTTGCCTGTAATGACCGTACTGGGAGTGTCCTAAGATTTCATAACTGTGACCTTAAATGCCTACAGTCTGTAAGCTGTTAGTGTCTTAACGACCGTTCCACAGGTGCATGTTCATTAATTGTTTATGGTTCATTGAACATGCATGAGAAACAGTGTTTAAACCCTTTACAATAAAGATCTGTGAAGTTATATGAATTATCTTTGAAAGGCATGGTCCTGAGAAAGGAACATTTCTTTTATATGCCAGTTAGGCTCTACACCCCATGTAAAGCGGATTAATGTGCTTTTGGCCACTTTAATTGTGAATCAAACCTTTTTAAAACACATAGGCCTATGGGCTAGGCTACATGAGGTGTGTGACTATGATTCACAAAAAAAAGTATAGTTTCTTATGCTGGACATCCTTCACAAGTGACAATATATCATTCAAGTGACAGGCTAATATTGTCACCCATCAGAGTATTCTTGATTTAATCTCGTCTTTACATAATACTAAATAATATGTGTGTGACATTTGTTTGGATTTAGAATGGACCATCATCATGCACCTGTATCGAAACAGGGGCAGCGGGAAAAAATACATGTCAACTATGTACTTAAATAGGGAATGGAGTACGCTTTTCCCCGTGGTTCATTTTCATGCCAGCCAGGTAAGCTATACTCCTGTTGTAAATATAATCAATGTGCTTAACAGCCTTTAGAAATGTTGCGCAACATGAGCTGATGGGCTCTCATGAAGTGTTTGATTAGATTGTCAAATACATTTGCATTTATGTCAGAGTTATTACAGGGACAGTAGAGTGCTGAGTAGCAGGCAGTTATCAAGTTTGGTAGGCTACCATTGACCAGCAGCAGCATCAGAGCTTGGAGAAGCTGAATTACTGTGACTAAGCGGTCATGTGGAATTTGACTGCCTTTAAGACACGTGGCCGCCGGTGTGGCGGTAATACAGTCAGCGCAGCAGCCCTAGGATCAACAATGTTGTAGTTACTCCACAATAATAACTTAATTGACAGAGTGAAAAGAAGGAAGCCTGAACAGAATAAAAATATTCCAAAACATGCATCCTGTTTACAACAAGTCACTAAAGTAATACTGCAAAAAATGTGGCAAAGCAATTCACTTTTTGTCCTGAATACAAAGTGTTATGTTTGGGGCAAATCCAATACAACACATTTCTGAGTACCACTCTCCATATATTCAAGCATAGTGGTGGTTACATCATGTTATGGGTATGCTTGTAATCGTTAAGGACTGGGGAGTTTTTCAGGACAAAAAATAAAATGAAAGAAGATGAGCAAAGGCAAAATCCTAGATGAAAACCTGGTTCAGTTTGCTTTCAATTCACCTTTCAGCGGGACAATAACCTAAAACACAAGGCCAAATTTACATTGAAGTTGCTTACCAAGAAGACAGTGAATGTTCCAGAGTGGCCGAGTAACAGTTTATACTTTAATCTGCTTGAATATCTATGGCAAAACCTGAAAATGCTTGTCTAGCAATGGTCAACAACCAATTTGACAGTGCTTGAAGAATTGTGAAAGGGGCAAATGTTGCAAAATCCAGGTGAGGAATGCTCTTAGAGACCCAGAAAGACTCAGCTGAAAATGCTACTAAAGGTGATTCTAACATGTATTGACTCAGGGGGTTGAATACTTATCTAATCAAGATATTTTAGTGCTTAGATTTTTCATAAATCTTTTACAAGTGTTGGAATTGTTCTTACACTTTGAAAATTACACAGTATGTTGTGTAGATCGTTATCCAACAATTACAATTTTAATCCCACTTTGAAACACAACAAAGTGTGGAAAAAGTCAAGGGGTGTGATTTACTTTCCAAATGCACTGTATATCTCTGATCAAAAAGAAGTGAAAAATATGCAAATGCTTGTTGTTGGAGGAGAGTGGTGGTGAAGGAAAACTAAAACATGGGGCTGGAAACGTGTTGTTGTGTGCTCTTCCGCCACCTTACTTTACATCAGAGGGAAATAGAGCAGGTCTCTCCTGAGAAACACATGCGTTAAATACTGCCCGTCCACCCACGGAGGAGAGAGCCGTCAGCAGAAATCTGAGGACAGTCTTCTTTATGAGAGCCATTAGAGAGTAAATATGAATCACATTCTATTAAATAGCTAGGTACAGCAGTTTACCATACTGTCGTGTACTGTAGCAAGTATTCTCTTATCAGTCCACATGTAAAGGCTGATTGGTCAAATATGGTCAGAAAATACATTAATGTATGCATGAGCAAGCGCACACCAAACACACACACTGCACATTATATTATCACAGAATATGTTCTATAATAAGTAAATTGACAGTGAGCTTGCTTTTTGAAAGACATTATGTTATATCTTCAGAGTTCTACTGCTGAATCTGGGCCTTACAGTGTGTGTGTGTACGGCCGCCTCGCTTCGCGTTCCTAGGAAACTATGCAGTATTTTGTTTTTTTACGTGTTATTTCTTACATTGGTACCCCAGGTCATCTTAGGTTTTATTACATACAGTTGGGAGGAACTACTGGGTATAAGAGCAATGTCAACTCACCATCATTACGACCAGGAATACGACTTTCCCGAAGCGGATCCTGTGTTTTGCCCACCACCCAGGACAATGGATCGGTTCCCAGCCGGCGAACGAAAACAACGTCGCCGTAAAAGGGGCAGACGAAGCGGTCTTCTGGTCAGGCTCCGGAAACGGGCACATCGCGCACCGCTCCCGAGCATACTACTCGCCAATGTCCAGTCTCTTGACAACAAGGTTGATGAAATCCGAGCAAGGGTGGTATTCCAGAGAGACATAAGAGACTGTAACGTTCTTTGCTTCACGGAAACATGGCTCACTCGAGACACGCTATCGGAGTCGATAAAGCCAGCTGGTTTCTTCACGCATTGCGCCGACAGAAACAAGTAAGAAGAGGGGCAGGGGGATATGCCTTATGAGTAACGAGACGTGGTGTGATCATACCGAGACGTGGTGTTTACGGACATATTCAATCAATCCTTATCCCAGTCTGCTGTTCCCACATGCTTCAAGAGGGCCACCATTGTTCTTGTTTCCAAGAAAGCTAAGGTATCTGAGCTAAACGATTACCGCCCCGTAGCACTCACTTCTGTCATCATGAAGTGCTTTGAGAGACTAGTCAGGGATCATATCACCTCCACCCTACCCGACACACTAGACCCACTCCAATTTGCTTACCGCCCCAATAGGTCCACAGACGAAGCAATCGCAACCACAATGCACACTTCCCTAACCCGTCTGGACAAGAGGAATACCTATGTGAGAATGTTGTTCATCAACTACAGCTCAGCATTTAACACTATAGTACCCTCCAAACTCGTCATCAAACTCGAGACGTTGGGTCTCGACCCCGCCCTGTGCAACTGGGTATTGGACTTCCTGACGGGCCTCCCCCAGGTGGTGAGGGTAGGTAACAACATCTCCACCCCACAAATCCTCAACAGTGGGGCTCCACAAGGGTGCATTCTGAGCCCTCTCCTGTACTCCCTGTTTACCCACGACTGCGTGGCCACGCACGCCTCCAACTCAATCATCAAGTTTGCAGACAATACTACAGTGGTAGGCTTGATTACCAACAATGACGAGACGGCCTACAGGGAGGAGGTGAGGGCCCCCGGAGTGTGGTGTCAGGAAAATAACCTCACACTCAACGTCAACAAAACAAAGGAGATGATCGTGGACTTCATGAAACAGCAGAGGCAGCACCCCTCTATCCACATCGATGGGACAGTAGTGGAGAGGGTAGTAAGTTTCATGTTCCTCGGCGTACACATCACGGACAAACTGAATTGGTCCACCAACACAGACAGCGTAATGAAGAAGGCGCAGCAGAGCCTCTTCAACCTCAGGTGGCTGAAGAAATTTGGCTTGTCACCAAAAAAGCACACTTTTACAGATGCACAATCGAGAGCATCCTGTCGGGCTGAATCACCGCCTGGTACGGCAACTGCTCCGCCCACAACCGTAAGGCTCTCCAGAGGGTAGTGAGGTCTGCACAACGCATCACCGGGGGCAAACTACCTGCCCTCCAAGACACCTACACCACCCGATGTCACAGGAAGGGCCATAAAGATCATCAAGGACAACAACCACCCGAGCCACTGCCTGTTCACCCCGCTATCACCCAGAAGGCGAGCGAGGTCAGTACAGGTGCATCAAAGCAGGGACCGAGAGACTGAAAAACAGCTTCTATCGTATCACTAGCCACTTTAAACAATGCCACTTAATATAATGTTTACATACCCTACATTACTCATCTCATATGTATATACTGTACTTAATACCATCTACTGCATCTTGCCTATGCCGTTCTGTACCATCCCTCATTCATATATCTTTATGTACATATTCCTCATCCCTTTACACTTGTGTGTATCAGACAGTTGTTGTGAATTGTTAGGTTAGATTACTCGTTGGTTATTACTGTGTGTGTGTGTGCGCGTGTGCGTGTGTAGGAGAATGTCCATTAGTGCTTTTCATTTTGCTCAGAACATCAAAGTATGTGATGTCCTCGCGTGCTGCATTTAGCGTTAATGTAGCCGACTGCTGAAATAAATCGAAGTGAGAATTTCTAAGTAGTTTTCAGGCAATTGAGACAGCAGGTCCTTTTTATCTGCTCTGAAAACTGGGGCTACGCATTGATTTCAACTCCTTCTGAGATCTGAAATGCTTTTAGATTCCCTGCTCTCCCTCTCGACCTCTCCCTCTTTCTCTTTTTGTCCCTCTCTTTCTCTCTGACGCTGTCAGCTCTTTTATTCCCGATGATAGAATCCTGGCATTTAGTACAACAGCGTCTTCGCCAAAAGAAAGATCGATTCATTCAGCTTTCAAATGCTACAATGACTATGGATGAACCAACCTCAGTGCTTTTGATTTCAGCTCCTATGTCTGATACTTAGATCCTAACCACTGATATTTAGTCTTGATCTTCAGGTAAAAGAGAAACCAAGTCTGGGGGGGAAAGTAAATACATTTTTACAAGTCAATGAATATGAGCAATTTCCAGTAGAGTTCAGTTAGGGGTTGTGGTGAGGTGGACAGAAACGTAACCTTTCCTCTGAAGAGTTGAATAGTTTGCATGTTGAATGGACTGCTATTCCTTTCACTCACGCTGGCAACGTTTGGATGTTTTCAAAAGGTACTATTACAAATTCCTGATGTTTACTGGGCTCAAACAACAAGTCATGTTAGCTACTTGACAATGGGTCTTTCATGGCAGTACAGAGCTGTTGACGTGGACCAAGGACAAGGGGAATGGTCACCCTGGGTCATTAAAATCAAACTAGTTGGTCATCAGTAAAATATAGCTCCATTTCCTGCTAAAGACATGTCAATAAAATAACTGTCTGAATCTCCATCACTGGCCAGATCACCATAACAAAGCATCAACTTCACAATTCAATCAAAATGATTAAAAATAACTGAGATAACTGGGATAGCACAAAAAAACAATTGCGATAACTGGGATAGCACATTGCTACTTTATAACATTGATCAGATGTAAATTGGGCCTTTATTAAAGACCAAGGTAATCCCTTATCGCATTGAGGACAAGAAGGTGATGAATACAAATCATTAAAATCCAGACGGAAAATATTTACACACGAAGCAACTTACTATCGCACAGTCAATTTTAGTCGTTTAGTAAGTTCACCATTCGGCGATTCTCACTGTTAAACATCGCACATGTTCAACACAATGGCTCTTGCATGTTATGGACCTTATTCACATCGTAATGGTGCAGTAAAGGGCATATGAGAAAAAGGAATATTGCACACATGTAGTAGTTGATAGTTATATGGCGAAGGAGAGCAAGAAGAAAAGAGAGAAGGGGAGAGAGAACCCCCCAGGGTCATTGCAAATGAATGTTTTTGTGAATGAATTAACTAAGAAGTATCGATTTACAAGTGAATCTCATCAACCCCTGACTACAGTATGTGAATTCACGAGGATATATTTCAGCCATGCAGCATTTTTGGATTTTTCCTTCTCAAAGCTTTAACGTCTGTCAAATAATGGTTTACAAAATTTCTTTAAATTTAAAAAAAAAAAGTAGATTCACTGGGTTTTCACTGACCTGGCTTTCTCAGTTAAGGTTTTCTTAACAAACATTACTATACTATCTATCGAGAAATCAATTAAAACGATGTGTCTAAGTCTCCATAACAAAAGCCTGACCTTCAAGCACTGCTCTCATCATGTGTTGTCAATGACAAGCATACTTTCAAGGCTTCCCTTTGCAACAACTTCTTTATAAAATCTTCAAGACCAAGAAGCAATGATGGGTCTATGAGAGACGGGAAGCTCCTGAATGGACTTCATCACATTGTTTGTTCTGAGAAGAATGTGTCTGATGCATCTCAGAACCAATCATGGTCTATTTCAGACAACACAGTATGTCTCTCTTCCTGTACTACATACAGTACAATCCACAGAGCCCACAGCAGTGATTCTCACATTCAACACCCACCATCGTTCTTCAGTCTTCAACTTCCGAGTGACAAGACGTGCTGATTGTAACCGCCAGGTATTACAACATATTGTTTCAGACCCATTCTGTATTCAATGCCTTCTCACTGCTAATTTCCTTGGCGATTCATATTAATTTGCTACTGTGTGTGCAGATACCATCTTACTGTTTGTTGTATGTCTGACAAAACCAGACAAATACAGATCCACAAAGCCTTTTGATAAATGTGTTCAGGCAATGGGAAAGACGTCATTGGAATTTCTTTTGGACTGAAATATGTCTGTATGTGTATGATTCCATTTAGGCCAAAACACCTCTGTGCTATCCCCCTCACACAAAAAACCCCCCCCAAGAATCTCTTAACCACAGAAAGTCACCCAAACTTATCTGAAGCTAACTTATAATCCATCCATTAAACTGTATAATTACAACGACAAACTTGTATTCTCTTTTATCAAGGTAAAAAGCATACAAATGAATGAAATTTCAAATGATGATTGAATCGTGCTCAATGGAATACAAATGAAGGCTTTTCAAAAGACAGAACACTTCTCCCTAAATAGATGGCATTCTGATTTCATCGAGAGCGTTATTTTTTTTTATTCCGTAATTAACTTTTCCCATTAATTCAGTGGGAGGAATCTCTGGTTGCATGCGCTGAGACTCCTCAGATCCCCTGTGTTAAGATTTGACAGCGCAGGTGGAGGGGTGGCATTACCAAAATATTAAATCATCTAGAAAGAGAAAACCATAAAGAGTGGATGCATTTATTCACAGATTGTGATTCAATTTGCATGCTGATTCTGTTGCTGATTACTCCCTAGGCACGAACCACTGAGGGAAGTTAAATGAACAGTGAAGTTAAAAACCCACTTTCCCAATTTAAATATCAAAAGTTGATGGAATATTCAAGTAATAAAGTTGAAGAAAGGAATTCTTGGCCTTGGTCTGTATACTGCCATAGTGACACAATGTGGCTAGCAGTGTGTTTTGAGGCTTGATAACATGATCAAACAGACCGATATAACAGCTACACGACAACACAAACCAAACCAGTGAAACACATGTAAATACACACAGCAGATGGAGTATTGAATGCAACCAATGATTTTCACAGCCAGCGGCCCAGCTTGAGGTAAAATATACTTAACAGTACAGTTTGTCAAGTCTGAATCTGTTAACTAGTAAAAAACAATACAGCTATATGTTTTATTGTCATATACACCAGATACAGTTTATATACACTTAGGATGGAGTCATTAAAACTCGTTTTTTCAAACACTCCACAAATTTCTTGTTAAACTATAGTTCTGGCAAGTCGGTTAGGACATCTACTTCGTGCATGACACAAGTCATTTTTCCAACAATTGTTTACTGACAGATTATTTCACTGTATCACAATTCCAGTGGGTCAGAAGTTTACATACACTAAGTTGACTGTGGCTTTAAACAGCTTGGAAAATTCCAGATAATGATGTCATGGCTTTAGAAGCTTCTGATAGGCTAATTGACATCATTTGAATCAAATGGAGGTGAACCTGTGGATGTATTTCAAGGTCTACCTTCAAACTCAGTGCCTCTTTGCTTGACAGCATGGAAATATCAAAATAAATCAGCCAAGACCTCAGAAACACAATTGTAGACCTCCACAAGTCTGGTTCATCCTTGGAAGCAATTTCCAAATGCCTGAAGGTACCACGTTCATCTGTACAAACACCATGGGACCACGCAGCCGTCATACCGCTCAGGAAGGAGACACGTTCTGTCTCCTAGAGATGAACGTACTTTGGTGAGAAAAGTGCAAATCAATCCCAGAACAGCAGCAAAAGACCTTGTGAAGATGCTGGAGGAAACAGGTACAAAAGTATCTATATCCACAGTAAAACCATACCTATATTGACATAACCTGAAAGGCTGCTCAGCAAGGAAGAAGCCACATCTCCAAAACCTCCATAAAAAAGCCAGACTACGATTTGCAACTGCACATGGGGACAAAGATCATACTTTTTGGAGAAATGTACTCTGGTCTGATGAAGCAAAAATAGAACTGTTTGGCTATAATGACCATCGTTATGTTTGGAGGAAAAGGGGGGAGGCTTGCAAACAGAAGAACACCATCCCAACCTTGAAGCACGGGGGGGGCAGCATCATGTTGTAGGGGTGCTTTGCTGCAGGAGGGACTGGTGTACTTCACAAAATAGGATAATTTTGTGGATATATTGAAGCAACATCTCAAGACATCAGTCAGGAAGTTAAAGCTTGGTCGCAAATGGGTCTTCCAAATCGGCAATGACCACAAGCATACTTCCAAAGTTGTGGCAAAATGGCTTAAGGACAACAAAGTCAAGGTATTGGAGTGGCCATCACAAAGCCCTGACCTCAATCCTAAAGAAAATGTGTGGGAAATATTGAAAAACGTGTACGAGCACGGAGGCCTACAAACCTGACTCAGTTACACCAGCTCTGTCAGGAGGAATTAGCCAAAATTAACTCAACTTATTGTGGGAAGCTTGTGGAAGGCAATTTTAAAGGCAATGCCAAATACAAATACTACCAAATACTAAATGAGTGTATGTAAACCTCTGACTCACTGGGAATGTGATGAAAGAAATATGCTGAAATAAATCATTCTCTCTACTGTTATTCTGACATTTCACATTCTTAAAATAAAGTGGTGATCCTAACTGACCTAAGACAGGGCATTTTTACTAGGATTAAATGTCAGGAATTGTGAAAAACTGAGTTTAAATGTATTTTGCTAAGGTGTATGTAAACTTCCGACTACAACTGTAGCTTCAGTGAAATGTGTTGTTTTACAGGGTCAGTCATAGTAATACAACACGCCTGGAGCAAATTAGGGACCAGTGCTTTGATGGTCACATCAAAGGATTTTTCACCTTGTCGTCTCAGTTATTCCAACCAGTGACCTTTCGATTACTGGCCCAACAGTCTAACCGCTAGGCTACCTGCCGCCCCTAGTATAAATGGTATATGGTGAGATGGAGGAGGCCAGATGGCATTGTGTTCGCTGTATCAACAGCATAGATGCCCTAAACAGGGAGAGAGCTGGAGAGATAGAGAATAAAAGAGAGCGCGATAGATAGAGAGAGCGAGAGAAAGATAGGGGTAGAGAGAGAGAGAGAAAGAGAGGGGTAGAGAGTAAGATTGAGATAGAGAAAGAAAGGGGTAAAAGAAAGAGACAGAGAGAAAGAGAGAGAGAGAGAGAGAGAGAGAAAGAGCGAGAGAGAGAAAGAGCGAGAGAGAGAAAGAGCGAGAGAGGGAAAGAGCGAGAGAGGGAAAGAGCGAGAGAGAGAAAGAGCGAGAGAGAGAAAGAAAGGGGTAGAGAGAGAGAGAGAGAGAGAGAGAGAGAGAGAGAGAGAGAGAGAGAGAGAGAGAGAGAAAGAGAGAGCGAAAGAGAGAGAGAGAAAGAAAGGGGTAGAGAGAGAGGGGTAGAGAGAGAGAGAAAAAGAGAGAGAGAAAGAGAGAGAGATGGTTGCAGTGCTGTTACCTGCAGAGGTAAAGACGAGAGAAACAGAGAGCGGTGAGAGAGAAGTGGAGAGACAGAAAGAGAGGTAGAGAGAGATAGATGGTTGCAGAGCCGTTACCTGCAGGACAGAAGCTCCAGCATGAAGGAACTGCAGACCAGACTCCGCTGAGTCGATGCCCCCAGTGGCCAGGATGGGAAAGCCAGGCAGGCTTTTGGCGATGGCGGATACAGCACGCAGGGCGATGGGCCGGATGGCGTTTCCTGTAGACAGAAACATAAATGTAGAAACAGTGGCAGAAATCACCATTTACATACATGTATACCTGCGGATGTGTAGGAGCTAGCTAGGGATGGGTCCAATTGTTGTTGTTGTCGGCTTGGCAACGCTTACCGGTATTTTTACTTTTTATTTCACCTTTATTTAACCAGGTAGGGCAGTTAAGAACAAGTTCTCATTTACAACTGCGACCTGGCCAAGATAAAGCAAAGCAGTGCGACAAAAACAACACAGAGACACACATAAACAAATGTACAGTCAATAACACAATAGAAAATTATATGTACAGTGTGTGCAAATGTAGGAGAGTAAGTAGGTAAGGCAATAAAGATTGGCTGTGTACAGGTACAGTGATCGGTAAGCTGCTCTGACAGCTGATGCTTAAAGTTAGAGAGGGAGATATAGGACTCCAGCTTCAGAGATTTTTGCAATTCGTTCCAGTCATTGGCTGCAGAGAACTGGAAGGAAAGGCGGCCAAAGAAAGTGTTGGCTTTGGGGATGACCAGTGAAATATACCTGCTGGAGCGCGTGCTACTGGTGGGTGCTGCTATGGTGACCAGCGAGCTGAGATAAGGCGGGGCTTTACCTAGCAAAGACTTATAGATGACCTGGAGCCAGTGGGTTTGGCGACGAATATGTATGTATGCATACAGGTCGCAGTGGTGGGTAGTATATGGGTCTTTGGTGACAAAATGGATGGCACTGTGATAGACTACATTCAGTTCGCTGAGTAGAGTGTCGGAGGCTATTTTGTAAATGACATCGCCAAAGTCAAGGATCGGTAGGATAGTCAGTTTTACGAGGGTATGTTTGGCAGCATGAGTGAAGGAGGCTTTGTTGCGAAATAGGAAGCCGATTCTAGATTTTATTTTGGATTGAAGATGCTTAATGTGAGTCTGGAAGGAGAGTTTATAGTCTAACTGGACACCTAGGTATTTTTTAGTTGTCTACATATTCTAAGTCAGAACCGTCCAGAGAAGTGATGCTAGTCGGGTGGGATGGTGCAGGCAGCAATCGGTTGAAGAGCATGCACTTAGTTTTACAAGCATTTAAAAGCAGTTGGAGGCCACGGAAGGAGTGTTGTATGTTCCAAGATGGCATAGCAGTGGGATGTCTGTTTTGATTGTCCTGTCCTGTGTATATATTGTTTTCTTCGTATATATTTCTATTATTTTTAATTTTCCATCTACGGACTGAACATACTCTCCTGCAACCCGCCTCACCCAATGTGGTACAGATCTGCTACTTTTACACTTTTGAACTGGACCCCCTTCAGAAGCTAGCCAGATAACTAGCTACTAGCTAGTAGTTAGTTAGCCACTGCTAGCAGTCATCACCGTTAACTCGGCCATCTGCCAGCCTCAGCCTGGGAAACTCCTGCCAGCCTTCACAGAGCGATATCTACCCAGAGCATATCAGACTGCTTTTCTCTAACACATCTCCGGAGCTAGCCTCGAAATAGGCCCATCTTCCGGCTAGCTGACGAGATCCTTCAAGCAATTCCTGGGCTTCAATTACCTCTTTTTCCAATTGGCCTGAACCCTTTGCTGCTGACATGGAGCATCGCCGATCCATCACGACTGGTCAGCCAACGTAACCGTCCGAGGTGGTTTCTGTCCCGAAGCAAGCACCAGTTAGGAGCTAGCCTCGAACTAGGCCCATCTTCCGGCTAGCCGAAGAAATCCATCAGATAATTCCTGGGCTTTAATACCTCTTCTGGCAATTGGCCTGGACCCATTGCTGCCGACACGGAGCCCCGCCGATCCATTACAACTGGTCTGCCGACGTAACTGTCCGAGGGGGTTTCAACAGGCTCTCCCGTTGCGAGGTCCCCCTGAGGCCCATTTGCTAGCCTGCTGCTATCCCTTGCCTGCTAGCTGTCTGAATCGCCATGTCTCCAGCTCACCGAGCTACTCACTGGACCTTATGATCACTCGGCTACACATGCCTCTCCCTAATGTCAATATGCCTTGTCTATTGCTGTTTTGGTTAGTAATATTTGTCTTATTTCACTGTAGAGCCTCCAGCCCTGCTCAATATGCCATAGCTAGCCCTTATGTTCCACCCCCCAACACATGCGGTGACCTCACCTGGCTTAAATGGTGCCTCTAGAGACAAAACCTCTCTCATCGTCACTCAATGCCTAGGTTTACCTCCACTGTACTCACATCCTACCATACCCTTGGCTGTACATTATGCCTTGAATCTATTATTCCGTGCCCATAAACCTGCTCCTTTTACTCTCACTTCCAAACGCACTACACAACCTATTCTTTTAGAGTTTAGCCGTACTCTTATCCTACTCCTCCTCTGTTCCTCTGGTGATGTAGAGGTTAACCCCTGCAACACCAGCATCACTCCCATTCCCCAGGCGCTGTCATTTGTTGACTTCTGTAACTGAAAAAGCATTGGTTCCATGCATGTTAACATCAGAAGCCACCTCCCTAAGTTTGTTTTGTTCACTGCTTTAGCACACTCCGCCAACCCGGATGTCCTAGCCGTATCTGAATCCTGGCTTAGGAAGGCCACCAAAAATCCCACTGCACTGAGGAAAGGAAACACTGTCACCACCGATAAATCTACAACAATCAATAGTTTCAATAAGCATTTTTCTACAGCTGGCCATGCTTTCCACCTGGCTAACCCTACCCTGGCCAACAGCTCAGCAAACCCTGCAGCAACTTTTTAAAATGATTTTTTACCTGTATTTAACTAGGCAACTCAGTTAAGAACAAATTCCTATTTTCAATGACGGCCTAGAATGAGAGATTTGTACCTTGTCAGCTCGGGGATTTGAACTTGCAACCTTCCCGGTACTAGTCCAATGCTCTAACCACTAGGCTAACCTGCCTAAGCCGGACCTCTGGCAGTCTCTATAAGGGTGCCACAGGGTTCAATTTCTCGGGCCGACTCTTTTCTCTGTATATATCAATGATGTCGATCTTGCTGCTGGTGATTCTCTGATCCACCTATACGTAGACGACACCATTCTGTATACACCTGGCCCTTCTTTGGACACTGTGCTAACAAAACTCCAAACGAGCTGGTTTTTGTGCTGGTCAAGGGCAGTCAAGTCTGGGGTGAACCAAGGGCTATATCTGTTCTTAGTTCTACATTTGAATACATTTATTTCTTATACATACATTTATTTATTATACATTTGAATGGGGCATGCTTACTTAAGATGGTGAGGAAAGCACTTTTGAAGAGCAAACAGGCATCTTCTACTGACAGAATGAGGTCAATATCCGAAGTTGATTAGAAAGGCCTGCTCGCTGAAGGGTTTTAGGGAGCGTTTGACAGTGATGAGGGGTGGTCGTTTGACCGCGGACTCATTACGCACGCAGGCAATAAGGCAGTGATCGCTGAGATCCTGGCTGAAGACAGCAGAGGTGTAATTAGAGGGCAAGTTGGTCAGGATGATATCTATGAGGGTACCCGAGTTTACGGATTTGGGGTTGTACCTGGAAGGTTCATTGATAATTTGTGTGAGATTGAGGGCATCTAGTTTAGATTGTAGGATGGTCAGGATGCTAAGAATGTCCCAGTTTAGGTCACCTAACAGTACGAACTCTGAAGATAGATAGGGGGCGATCACTTCACATATGGTGTCCAGGGCACAGCTGGGGGCTGAAGTGGGTCAATAACAAGCGACAACGGTGAAAGACTTGTTTCTGGAAAGGTGAATTTAAAATAAGTAGAAGCTCTAATTGTTTGGGCACAGACCTGGATAGTATGACAGAACTATGCAGTCTAACTCTGCAGTAGATTGCAACTCCGCCCCCTTTGGCAGTTCTATCTTGTTCTGAAAATGTTATTGTTAGGGATGGAAATTTCAGGATTTTTGGTGGCCTTCCTAAGCCAGAATTCAGACACGGCTAGGACATCCGGGTTGTTGGAGTGTGCTAAAACAGTGAATAAAACAAACTTAGAGAGGAGTCTTCTAATGTTAACATGCATGAAACCAAGGCTCTTACAGTTACAGAAGTCAACAAATGACAGTGCCTGGGGAATGGGAGTGATGCTGGGGGCTACAGGGCCTGGGTTAACCTCTACATCACCAGAGGAACAGAGGAGGAGTAGGATAAGGGTAAGGGTAAAGGCTATAAAAACTGGTTGTCTAGTGCGTTCGGAACAGAGAGTAAAAGGAGCAGGTTTCTGGGCGCGGAATAATAGATTCAAGGCATAATGTACAGACAAGGGTATGGTAGGATGTGAGTACAGTGGAGGTAAACCTAGGCATTGAGTGACGATGAGAGAGGTTTTGTCTCTAGAGGCACCATTTAAGCCAGGTGAGGTCACCGCATGTGTGGGGGTACCGGTACACGTTAGCCAAATCCAACAAAAGGGCTAGCTATGGCATATTGAGCAGGGCTGGAGGCTTTACCGTGAAATAAGACAATAATCACTATCCAAAACAGCAGTAGACAAGGCATATTGACATTAGGGAGAGGCATGTGTAGCCGAGTGATCATAGGGTCCAGTGAGTAGCTAGGCGAGCTGGAGACACGGCGATTCAAACAGCTAGCAGGCCGGGGCTGGCAGGCTAACAGATGGGCCTGCGGGGGACGTCGCAACGGAAGAGCCTGTAGAAACCCCCTCAGATGGTTACGCCGGCGGGGCACCGTGTCGGCAGTAACGTGGTCCAGGCCAATTGGCAAAAGAGGTATTGTAGCCCAGGAATTGGCTGATGGAATCTCTTCAGCTAGCCGGGAGATGGGCCTAGCTTGAGGCTAGCTTGAGGCTAACTGGTGCTCGCATTGGGACAGAGACATTAGCCAGGAGTAGCCACTCGGATAGCAGCTAGCTAGCTGCGATGATCCGGTGTGAAGGGTCAGAGCTAACAGTAGGAATACGGAGATGTGGTAGAGAAAAGCAGTCCGATATGCTCTGGGTAGATATCGTGCTGTGCAGGCTGGCAGGAGTTGACCGGGCTGAGGCTGGCTGATGTCCAAGTTAACGATGATGACCACTATCAGTGGCTAACTGACTACTAGCTAGTAGCTAGTTAACTGGCTAGCTACTGATGGGGGTTCCTGTTCTAATGTGTAAAAAATAGCAGATCCGTACCACATTGGGTGAGGCGGGTTGCAGAGGAGTATGTTCAGTCCGTAGATGGAAATTGAGATTAAAAATATAAAAAAATATATGTGAAATATATACGAAGCAAACAATACATACACTGGATGGGACAAGACAAGACAAAAACAGCCACCCGACTGCTACGCCATCTTGGAAAATGAGATTAGTTCACCATAAGTGACAAGAAGACTACAAGCAAGAGGGAAAATAAGAGTGAGGATAGGGGATCAGAAAGGCCTGTATTGCACCAACTGCCTTTTGAAATATGGAGGGAAGTGAATATCTTGTAATTTAATTTATCTTCCCAGGGTATTACATTAATACAGACTGTTACGGGTACTACAGGGTGCCATTGCAATCTCTCCCTCTCTGTATGTCTCTCGCTCTGTATGTCACTCCCCACCTCTCCATCCCTCACTATCGCTCTCTCTGTCTCCCTGCCTCTCTCCTTGTGGCCTAGCATAGCACGGGACATTCTAGTCTCCCCTCCTCATCTCTCACTCTATCGCTCACTCTCTCCGTGGCCTACCACAGTGCAGGACGTTCCAGTCTCTGGATCTAAATAAGTGTAGACAATGTCTGTCTCTGATCAATGGGAGAAAAGCCGGCCTGCTAAATGAGGTTAAATCTAATGTGATAAACTGCTCCATCTGTCAGTGGGATTGGACTGGAGGCTTTAATTCATTCAGGAGGTGGGAGAGACAGGTAAATAAACGAGGGGTGTAACATTAGAAGATGCATGAAGAGCGGAGCTTTCTAGGGCTTTGACAGGCTGGGAGAAGAAGACACTTCTTGTTTTTTCTTTTAGTCAGACTTCTTAATGACAGTATAGGGGTAATTCGTGGATATGGTTGTGTTGTTGTCTTCCACGTGTGGCTGACTGATGCCCTTTAATGTGTGCAGGCATCTGTAAATAGCAGAAGTTCAAGCGAGAACTTCATATCTCAAGTTGTACACGTTAACACAGTCTGCATGATCCTATATGTTTCTATGACTGTATTTATGGTTTCTGAGACCTCTGTCTTTCCATCAAGTCTCCTCTGGTAACATCCACCAAATACTGCTGTCCTCTTGTACTGTAGTATCCTCCTCCTGCTCCTTTCCACAACAAACCATAGAAAACCCACTACCTCCTATCCCTTCAATAACACCCCCATACTTTCACCACAACATTAGATTGCAAATCAATTGTAACAGCCAAATCAGTTCATGTTTGGCGTATATTTGGTTTGGAAGGCTGTTCATGCGAATCTGTAATGAGTTATTGCTATATTCCGTGTCCCAAATTGCACCCTATTCCCTATACAGGGTAGGGGAGCAAAGGGTTACATGTAATCCGTTAGATGTAACTGATTACAATTTTTTTTACTTGAATCCGTTACGTTACCATCAGAAATATTGTAATCAGATTACATATACTTTTGAAAAAATAGATGATTACTTCTAGGACTACTTTTAAATTCAAAATTATTTGTCACCTTTCTGCTTTCTCAAAGACATTCAAATCAGCACTGAAAAAAGGCGAAAGTTTAAGTTTGTTCCACCTGAGCGAGTCTGACCACAAATCAGAGACCAATATGATGACACCAAAGTTGATTGCGGCAAAAGAGCAAGAATAGGCTGTCCAGGCTGTCTTCCAATGGTGCAAATGCTGTTGGAATCCAAAGATGATCCAACTTCAATAAAGGCTTGGAGGTAAGAACGACAGCAGTGGTGGAGCCTACGGGCGATACACACATCACACTGCTGCTCTCTTAGGTATCCCTTTCACCTGTACTGAACAAAAATATAAATGCAACATGCAACAATTTCAACGATTTTACCGAGTCACAATTCATATAAGGAAATCAGTCAATTTAATTAAATTCATTAGGACCTAATTTAATGATTTTACATGACTGGGCAGGGGTGCAGCCGTGGGTGGACCTGGGACAGCATAGGCCCACCCACTTTGGAGCCAGGCCCAGCCAATCAGAATGAGTTTTCCCCCACTAAAGGGCGTTATTACAGACAGAAATACTCCTCAGTTTCATCAGCTGTCCGGGTGGCTGGTCTCAGATGATCCCACAGGTGAAGAAGCCGGACGTGGAGGTCCTGGATTGGCATGGTTACACGTGGTCTGCGGTTGAGAGGCCGGTTGGACGTACTGCCAAATTATCTTGAAAGATGTTGCGGCTTATGGTAGAGAGATTAACATTCAATTATCTGCCAACAGTTCTGCTGGACATTCCTGCAGTCAGCATGCTAATTGCACACACCCTCAAAACTTGAGACATCTGTGGCATTGTGTTGTGTGACAAAACTGCACATTGTGGCCTTTTATTGTCCCCAGCACAAGGTGCACCTGTGTAATGACCAAGCAGTTTAATCAGCTTCTTGATATGCCACACCTGTCAGGTGGATGGATTATCTTGGCAAAGGAGAAATGTTCACTCACAGGTATGTAAAGAAATGTGTGCACAAAAGAGAAATACGTTTTGTGTGTATGGAAAAATTCTGGGATATTTTCTTTCAGCTCATGAAACATGGGACCAACAATTTATATGTTGCGTTTATAACCCAATAATGGTTGAATTCCATACTGTCACTTGTCCACTCAAGCTTAACATTGTTGTCATCTATCAATCTTCTCTCTCCCTCCCACTACTCCTCTTATATCCTATCATCGCTCCCTTCTGCTAAATCCTTCTCCCTCCTGTCTCCTGATTCTGCCTTTTCGACCCTACTCTCCTCCCTTTCCGCATCCTATGACTCACACTGTCCGGTTTGTTCCCGGCCGGCTCGACCCTCCCCTCCTGCCCGTTGGCTGAGTGACTCATTGAGAGCTGTGGGCAGCTGAGCGATAATGGAGGAAAACTAAACTTTCAGAGGACCTATCATCCTTTGACTCCCTCTTTCTGCCTTCTCTTCATCTGTATCCACTGCTAAAGCCACTTATTATCACTGTAAGTGTCAAGCTTCTGCCTCTAACCCTAGGAAAGTCTTTTCCACTTCTGCCTCTAACCCTTGGAAAGTCTTTTCCACCTTCTGCCTCTAAACCTTGGAAAGTCTTTTCCACTTCTGCCTCTAACCCTTGGAAAGTCTTTTCCACTTCTGCCTCTAACCCTAGGAAAGTCTTTCCACCTTCTGCCTCTAACCCTAGGAAAGTCTTTTCCACCTTCTGCCTCTAACCCTAGGAAAGTATTTTCCACCTTCTGCCTCTAACCCTAGGAAAGTCTTTTCCACCTTCTGCCTCTAACCCTAGGAAAGTCTTTTCCACCTTCTGCCTCTAACCCTAGGAAAGTCTTTTCCACCTTCTGCCTCTAACCCTAGGAAAGTCTTTTCCACTTCTGCCTCTAACTCTAGGAAAGTCTTTTCCACCTTCTGCCTCTAACCCTAGGAAAGTCTTTTCCAACTTCTGCCTCTAACCCTAGGAAAGTCTTTTCCAACTTCTGCGTCTAACCCTAGGAAAGTTTTTCCACTTCTGCCTCTAACTCTAGGAAAGTCTTTTCCACCTTCTGCCTCTAACCCTAGGAAAGTCTTTTCCACTTCTGCCTCTAACTCTAGGAAAGTCTTTTCCACCTTCTGCCTCTAACCCTAGGAAAGTCTTTTCCAACTTCTGCCTCTAACCCTAGGAAAGTCTTTTCCAACTTCTGCCTCTAACCCTAGGAAAGTCTTTTCCAACTTCTGCCTCTAACCCTAGTAAAGTCTTTTCCACTTCTGCCTCTAAATCTAGGAAAGTCTTTTCCACCTTCTGCCTCTAACCCTAGGAAAGTCTTTTCCACCTTCTGCCTCTAACCCTAGGAAAGTCTTTTCCCCTTCTGCCTCTAACCATAGGAAAGTATTTTCCACCTTCTGCCTCTAATCCTAGGAAAGTCTTTTCCACCTTCTGCCTCTAACCCTAGGAAAGTCTTTTCCACCTTCTCCTCCCTCCTTAATCCTCCACCCCACCCTCCTTCTCTGCGGACGACTGTGTCAACCACTTTGAAAATAAAGTTGCCGCCATTCGCTTCTCATTCACTCATCCTAGAGACCACCGGTCCCACTCACACCCTATGCCTTGACCTCTTTCTCCCCTCTCCAGATGAAATCCTGCGACAAGTGAGGTCTGGCCGCTCGACAACCTGCCCACTCGACCCCGACCTTCTCCCATTCTTCACTTCCCTCATCCTTGACCACTGGCTGTGTCCCCTCTGACTTCAGAATGGGTAGAGTCGCTCCCCTCCTCAAGAAAACCAACAATCGACTCATCTGATGTCAGAAACTATAGACCTGTATCCCTTCTTTCTTTGATTTCCAAAACACGTGCTGTCTCTGGTCAACTCTCGTTATCTCTCTCAGAAAGATCTTCTTAACCCTAACCAGAAGCTTCAAGATGGGTCACTCAACCCAGACTGCTCTCCTCTGTGTCACGGAGGCTCTCCGCACTGACAAAGCTCACTCTCTCTCCTATTTTCTCATCCTCCTAGATCTATCCGATGCCTTTGACTCAGTGAACCATCATATCCTCTTCTCCACCCTCTCTGGGCTGGGCGTCTCAGGCTCTGCACACTCTTGGATTGCATCCGCTCCTACCAGTTGACGTGGAGAGGATCTGTGTATGCACCACGTACTGTCACTACTGGTGTCCCCCAGGACTTGGTTCTAGGCCCACTCCTCTTCTCTCAATACATCAAGTCACTCAGCTCCATCATATCCTCACATGGTCACGTCTTTAATTCCTATGCAGATGACAACCAACTACTTCCTTCCTCTCTTCTGACACCCAGGTGGCGACATGCATCTCTCCGTGCCTGGCAGACATCTCAGCTTGGATGTCAACCCACCACATCAATCTCAACAAGGAGCTGCTCTTCCTCCCGGGGAAGGCCTGCCCACTCAAAGGTCTTTTCATCAGGGTTGTCAACTCCACAGCGTTGCCCTCCCAGAGTGCAAAGAACCTTGGCGTGACCCTGAAGAACACCCTGTCTTTCTCTGTAAACATAAAATTACTGACTCGCTCCTGCAGGTTCATGCTCTACAACATCCGTAGAGTACGACCTCACCTCACACAGGAAGTAGCACAGGTCCTAATCCAGTCACTTGTCATCTCCCATCTGGACTACTGCAATTTGCTGTTGGCTGGGCTCCCCGCTTATCCCATCTCACCCCACTTCTCCGTACACTACATTGGCTTCCAGTCGAAGCTCGCATCCAGTACAAGACCATGGCGCTTGCCTACAGTGCAGCAAGAGGAACTGCCCTTCCCTACCTTCAGGCTATGCTCAAACCACCTCTGGTCTCTTGGCCCCCAGGTCTCTCAGCTCCCACTCAGCCCAGTCCAAACGCTTCTCTGTCCTGGCACCTGAAACCCTACCCCTTCGAAGAGTATCTTAAAATGATCCCCCCACCCCCCAAAAAATGTATAAATAAAAAATAAATACAAACGTTCCAGAACCAACACTTGCCTTTGATATGTGTTTGTCCCACCTAGCTATCTTAAGATGAATGTACTAATTGTACATTTATCTGGATAAGAGGGTCTTCTAAATTACAAGTTTAAGCTGCCTATTCATCATTGTTTTTGCGACCAGTGAACAGCCAGTGAAAATGTGCAAGCTGGCATTTATTGAGATGACTCATGTACTGGAGGCAGCTCTGCAGAGTGGTCACTAGCTGGTACAGCCACAAAGTCATTTTGAAGCTAACCATAACCACACTGTTAACTCCAATTCCTAACATTAACCTTAAATTAAGACCAAAAAGTACATTTTTGTTTTCATTAATTTTTACGAAATAGCCAATCTTGACTTTGCAGCTGGCCCATCTAGCGGAAGCTGCTCAGTTCTGCCTCCAGGGCAAGACTCATGACAATAAACGTCAACTTGCGAAAAATGCGCTCTTGCAAAACCTGCATAGTGTGAATCCCAGTCTATGGAATAAAAGTTTGAGGGAGTTCCTCCCTTCTAAACTCCTCCATGGTATTGTGCTCCAAACTGTCTTCGTGCTGATACATTTTTCTTCCCCTAACGGACACATGCTCAAACACATGCTCAAACTCTCACACTTAAAGAGCTGCAAATTATCGCGATATCAAAGTGTCACCAACAAAAAAGTAAACAATAGGCCTACAGCAAATGCAGCATATGGCATTTCCTCACATGCTAATAACACCTTTCAGTAGTGCTCAAAGCATGCCATTCCATGAGAGCAGCATTTCTTTTTCAACTCGAAGCAATGAGCCCAATCAGTCCTCCATGACAACAAAACCATAAACAACAGGGTAGGCTAAATAAGTACTTCATTTTTGGGTTATGCTCAGGTAATACAATTTGACTAATCTATATTTTCAAGTCCTATTCTTGAAGATGAATGGGTATAACATTAATTGAAATACATAGCCTAATCATAGTATTATCTGTAGTAGAGAGCAATGGGTTAGAAGACGCCTACATAACCAAACCTTAAAGTAAAATGCAACATCCATTTATGGCCAACTATGTAAACACTAACATTGATTTATCCTGCAATGGATGTTGTTCAAATTGAAGATATTCCTAATGCCTCTTAAAGGGACAGTAATCTAAAAGTAACTGAAAGTAATCAGATTACATTACTGCTTATGGATAAAACAAAAGTTATGTTAGTGATACAAAAATTTGGACAGGTAACTTAGTAACTGTAACAGATTACGTTTAGAAAGTACCTACCCAACCCTGTCCCAAATGTTGTCAAATGAAACGTGTCTACAACATTCATATCTTATATTCTGAGAACATGGCAAAATTTCCTGTGTATGTTTGGTGGGACATTGATGGAATATTCTCCTAACCCTTAAACTGGACATAGGAATATTCTTGCAACATTCTCATGAAACGTGTCTAGAACATTAATTTCTTATATTCTGAGAACATTGTAACCACGTTCTGTGTATGTTCAGTAGGACGTTGATGGAATATTTTCCTAACCTCCCCAAAAAACTGGACACAGGAATGTTCTTGCAACCTCCCATAAAATGCACCTAGAACATTAATGTTGTATATTCTGATATTCTAGATAAGTTCTGTTTAACATTAAGGTAATGTTCTCTTAACTTTAACACCAAAACATGCTAAAAAAAGTTCTCAGATGTTTTTTTTCCAAATTAGAATGTTCCCCTTACTAACAGAAAACTGGACACTCAAACATTAGGGGAACATTATGTGGAACATTACAAAAACATTCTCTCTCTGTAGAATTGTTAGTTGGGATGGTGCTATTTGGGACGCCGCTATAGACATGGTGGCTGGAGAGCGTCAGCATGGCTTCAGCCAAGTCAAAGAGACTGTTGTCAAAGAGACTGTTGTCAAAGAGACTGCTGTGAAAGAGACTGTTGTCAGCGCCAATATGACATGCTTTTCAGGCTAATCCAGCCAGCCGCCTGGGCCATATGAGCGTTATGGATTACAAAAACCTTGTCCGCTCCTCTTTCTCTCAGTCTCTCTCTCTTCCTAACCAGCTCTCTACCCTACCATCCCTGTCTCTCTCTCTCCTTTCCTCTCTCTTTCTCTATCCCTCCCCCTTTCTCTCCCTCTCTCCTTCCCCCCTCTCTCCTCCGCTCTCAGACCATCTCACCTCGGCGGAGCGACATCTTCATCTCCCTGAACACCATTCAACACTGTATCCCATCAAAACGCAATCTGACGCCACCTAAAGCCACCTAATCTACTCAGGCAAATCACAGTCAACTTAGCCTAGAGGGAGTGAGTCAGGGAGGGAGAGCAGCACCGCACACTGCTGTGAGTATTATGTTGGGTGACACTCACAACAACATACGCCTCAGGAATTTATTTGCCAGTGCAAATCACTTTCCAGATGAGACGCCTGGTCTTTGTCTGTGGGGTTAGTGGAGCCTTTCATTGTATTAGTAATGGATGAGCAGAAAGGGGCTGGAGGATTCAACACTCACACTACTGACTCCACAGGTCCAGCTTCTCTGATACCCTGGTGTGTGTGTGTGTGTGTATGTGAATGTGTGTGTTTGTGCGTCTTTAAGTGCATGTGTGTTTTGCCAAGACTTAAAGCCTGGTCTCTCACTGCTTTTTCAATCTGACAAAAGACCAGCATCCTGAACATTGTTCCTATTGTTTCACACCTTATTGCTTGTCCTTCACAACGCACAGCTCCTGTTGTCATGGCCCTCCTCTCCTCCCCTCCCCATCTCTCTCCAGTGAAGCGACAGGTCCTGTTGTTTCTGAACAACACATCTTTCTCTGGGTCATCCTCCTCATCATTGGGCTTCTGACAACCCGTCTGTCTGTCCAACATCAGGGTATGGTGTGCCAGCCATACACACATACACAAACACATAAACATCTGTTCAACACAGCCTTTTGCATCAGCTCAGATACAGCCATAGCCACATGCATGTTTTCCCGTATGGACAGCTAGAATACACAGTTCCTGCAGCAAGCTGAGGCTTCTCTCTCTCTCTCGATCTACTCTTTCTCTCTAACTACTCTTTCACTCTCCCTCTACACATATCTACTCTCCCCCTCTCCCTCTATATATACACACTACCAGTCAAAGGTTTTAGATCACCTATTCATTTTTCATTTTTACTATTTTCTACATTGTAGAAGAATAGTAAAGACATCAACTATGTAATAACACATATGGAATCATGTAGTAACCAAAAATGTGTTACACAAATCTATCTATATATATTTTATATTTGAGATTCTTCAAATAGCTACCCTTTGCCTTGACAACTTTGCACACTCTTGGCATTCTCTCAACCAGCTTCATGAGGAAGTCACCTGGAATGCATTTTAATTAACTTGTGTGCCTTCTTAAAAGTTAATTTGTGGAATTTCTTTCCTTCTTAATGCGTTTGAGACAATTAGTTGTGTTGTGACAAAGTATGGGGGTATACTGAAGATAGCCCTATTTGGTAAAAGACCAAGTCCATATTATGGCAAGAACAACTCAAAAAAGCAAAGAGAAACAACAGTCCATCATTATTTTAAAACATGAAGGTCAATCAATCCGGAAAAAGCATGGAGGAGGAGGTGTTATGGTGTGGGGGTGCTTTGATGGTGACATTGTCTGTGATTCATTTAGAATTCAAGGCACACTTAACCAGCATGACTACCACAGCATTCTGCAGCGATACACCATCCCATCTGGTTTGGGCTTAGTGGGACTGTCATTTGTTTTTC
The DNA here is from genome assembly GCF_018296145.1 of Oncorhynchus tshawytscha. NCBI lineage: Eukaryota > Metazoa > Chordata > Actinopteri > Salmoniformes > Salmonidae > Oncorhynchus > Oncorhynchus tshawytscha. The sequence goes on from NC_056444.1 coordinate 24,257,050, forward strand.
AACAGGACAATGACCCAACACACCAACTGGCTATGTAAGGGCTATTTGACCAAAAAGGAGAGTGATGGAGTGCTGCATCAGATGACCTGGCCACCACAATCCCCTGATCTCAGCCAAATTGAGATGGTTTGGGATGAGTCAGACCGCAGTGAAGGAAACGCAGCCAACAAGTGCTCAGCATATGTGGGAACTCCTTCAAGACTGTTGAAAAGCATTCCAGGTGAAGCTGGTTGAGAGAATGCCAAGAGTCTGCAAAGCTGTCATCAAGGCAAAGGGTGGCTATTTGAAAAATATAAAATATATTTACATTTGTTGTTTTTTGGTTCCTACGTGTTTTTTTGGTTACTACACTTTTATGGTTACTACATGATTCCTTCTATGCTGGCCTTATAGGCAGAGTTCCTCTGTCCAGTGTCTGTGTTCTTTTGCCCATCTTAATCTTTTATTTTTAGTCTGAGATATGGCTTTTTCTTTGCAACTCTACCTAGAAGGCCAGCATCCCGGAGTCGCCTCTTCACTGTTGACGTTGAGACGGGTGTTTTGAGGATACTATTTTTTTGAAGCTGCTAGTTGAGGACTTGTGAGGCGTCTGTTTCTCAAACTAGACACTCTAATGTACTTGTCCTCTTGCTCAGTTGTGCACCGGGGCCTCCCACTCCTCTTTCTACTCTGTTTAGAGCCAGTTTGCGCTGTTCTGTGAAGGAAGCTGTTCTGTGAATGCTGATGCTCCAGATACTCAACTAGTCTAAAAATGGCCAGTTGTATTGCTTCTTTAAATCAGCACAAAAGTTTTCAGCTGTGCTAACATAATTGCAAAAGGGTGTTCTAATGCTCAATTAGCCTTTTAACTTGGATTAGCTAACACAACATGCCATTGGAACACAGGAGTGATGGTTGCTGATAATGGGCCTCTGTACGCCTTTGTAAATATTCCATGAAAAAATTTGCCGTTGCCATCTACAGTAGTCATTTACAACATTAACAATGTCTACACTGTATTTCTAATCAATTTGATGTTATTTTAACATATATATATATATATATATATAAATAAATAAATATCCTCTCTCTCTCTAGTGATGCCTGCTTACACATGCGGCTCACAGTACACCTGCTACTTTTGATGAATAATTCCAGACACAGACAGACAGACAGACAAATGTGTAGGAATCAGGCAGGAGTATCTGCTGCTTCTCAGAATCGTCTGCTTTTCATCCAACTAGAGGGAGAAAATACACATCCAAAGGAGCAATTAAGTTCATGGCTATTGAGTCTAGATCTACAGTATATTAATAGGAGCTAGAGGCCTGTATAGTGCAAGCTTGTTTGGAGCAGAGTGAGGAGAAACATCAATTGTGCTTCATAAGATATACAATATTGCTATTCGTTTGGAATTGCATACAATATTCATGTGTTTCAGTATTTGTTGTGGTTCAGACATGTCTCAGATAATTTCCCAAACCAGATCATCAAATATCTGGACATGTGACATACAGTATAATGTGACAGATGGATAAGTAATAACAGTGAATATGAGAAGGTGAACTGAAGGGCATGATTGGAACTGACTACACAACCCCCATCAAATACTAGACCTTCTTTCCTTCCTTTCACATTAAGCCATTTATTAGAACTTTACATTTGTATGGAACAATAATGGAAGCCACTTCATTGACTGTGTGGCCTTTCTGTCTGGGCGGTAGGCTACAAAGCAACTGGGTGGGTTTCAGTCCGATAGATAGCAGCGATGGCTATCTTTGTGTGGGGCTTTAAAGATGCATAATGCAGAGGTTTGATACCAGCATTTGGTATTCAGGGTCTGCAAAGGCCACCGGCCACTGCCTCTGGATCTATCCCCTCTCACACACTCATAATAACACACACACACACACACAAACTTGCTCCTATCCTGTCTGACACTCATAACACACACAGGACCATGAGAGGACCCAATGCCAGGCAAAGACCTCTGTCTCCTCTCTGGCTTGATTATAATGGCTAAAGAGTAAGCAAGGTCAAATAAAAATGTATTGGTCGCGTACACATATGTTGAAGATGTTATCACAGGTGCAGCGAAATGCTTATGTTCAGCTCCAACAGTGCAGTAATACTTAACAATACAAAACAATATACACAAATCCCCCAAATGTAAAGGAATTAAGAAAGATTTAAGAAAGATCATATGGCCAATATACCACGGTTAAGGGCTGTGTCCAGGCACTCCCCGTTGCGTTGTACAAGTACAGCCCTTAGCCATGGTATATTGGCCATATACCACACCACCTTAGACCTTATTGCTTAATAAGTAGAATTCAATGGCTATAATTCATTCTTACATGTTCTATGTTTGAGCTGCTTTTGAAAGTAAAAGTTGAAATCAAAACAGTATTGGCATTGTTGAATTTAATTATACTGATGGTTTAGTTAGATAAACTATCAAGTCTGTTTGTTTGGTTACCACGGCAACTACTGTAGCTACAGTATCTAGTAAACTTGCTAGCTATTTCAGTGGATGTTGAACACTTTTCTAAACAGAAAATGAACACATTTCTATTTGGCAAATGTGTTAAATTATAGCCATGGCATAAAAGGGATAATCAACTCGGGGCTCCTGGCATTCTCTGGGAAATAACAAAACTCTGTGGAAGGTCAGGTCCACTCCGCTAGTGATTCGTGGAACACACCTTCCATGTCATTCATTATTTTCCTTTCAACGCATAGCCCCTCATGGTAATATACCGAACAAAAATATAAAGGCAACATGTAAAGTGTTGTCTTATGTTTCATGAGCTGAAATAAAATATCCCAGAGTAGACATTTTCTATACGCACAAAAAGCTTATTTCTCTCCAATTTTGTCCACAAATGAGTTTTCATCCCTGTTAGTGGGCATTTCTCCTCTGCCAAGATAATTCATTCACCTGACAGCTGTGGCATATCAAGAAGCTGATTAAACAGCATGATCATTACACAGGTGCACCTTGTACTGGGGACAATAAAAGGCCACTCTATAATGTGGAGTTTCGTCACACAACACAATGCCACAGATGTCTCAAGTTTTGAGGGATCGTGCGATAGGTGTAACGGATGTGAAACGGCTAGCTAAAAGAATGAGGATGTTCACAACCGCAGACCATGTTGTTGATGTGTGCAGAGGGTCCCTGGTTTGCGCCCGGGTATGGGCGAGGGGACAGTCTAAAGTTATACTGTTACATAGGCGTGCTGACTGCAGGAATGTCCACCAGAACTGTTGCCAGATAATTTAATGTTAATTTCTCAACCATAAGCCGCCTCCAACGTCCAACCGGCCTCACAACCGCAGACCACGTATGTTTATGGCATCGTGTGGGTGAGCGTTTCATTGATGTCAACATTGTGAACAGAGTGCCCCATGGTGGAGATGGGGTTATAGTATGAGCATAAGCTATGGACAACGAACCCAATTGCATTTTATTGGCAATTTGAATGCACAGAGATACCATGATCAGATCCTGAGGCCCATTGTCGTGCCATTCATCCGCTACCATCACCTCATGTTTCAGCATGACAATGCACGGCCCCATGTCGCAAGGAACTGTACACAATTCCTGGAAGCTGAAAATGTCCCAGTTCTTCCATGGCCAGCATACTCACCAGGCATGTCACGCATTGAGCATGTCTGGGATGCTCTGGATCGAAGTGTACGACAGCGTGTTTCAGTTCCCGCCAATATCCAGCAACTTTGCACATTCATGGAAGAGGAGTGGAACAACATTCCACAGGCCACAATCAACAGCCTGCTCAACTCTATGCGAAGATGTCACACTGCACATCCGAAACTGACTGGTTTTCTGATCTACACCACAACCTTTTTGAAGGTATCTGTGACCCCAGATTCATATCTGTATTCCAAGTCATGTGAAATCCATAGTTTAGGGCCTAATTAATTTATTTCAACTGACTGATTTGCTAATATGAACAGTAACTCAGTAAAATGTGAGAAATTGTTGCATGTAGGGTTTATATTTTTGTATATGATGGTGTGTATAGACAGGATGGACAGTATGTGAATAGAAAAGGTGTGTGTAGCAGTAGATAGGACGAGCCCTGAATATAATACAATACATTCTTAGAAAAAAGGGTTCCAAAAGGGTTCAGTGGCTGTCCCCAACACTTTTTGGTTCCATATAGAAACCTCTGTGGAAAGGGTTCTACATGGAACCAAAAGGGGTTCTACCTGTAACCAAAAGGGACAGCCCGAAAAAAAACATTTTTAGTTCTAGATAGCACCTTTTTTTCTATGAGTGTATACACAGTGCATCCGGAAAGTATTCAGACCCCTTGGCTTTGTCCACATTTCGTTACGTTACATTATTATGCATTATTCTAAAATGGATTCAAATGTTTTCCCCTCTCAGTGTACACACAATACCCCATAATGACAAAGTGAAAACAGGTTTTTAGAAATTTTTGCAATGTATAACATTTAAAAAAAATGAACTACCTTATTTACATAAAGTATTCAGACCCTTTCATATGAGACTTGAAATTGAGCTCAGGTGCGTCCTGTTTCCATTGATCATCCTTGAGATGTTTCTACAACTTGATTGGAATCCACCTGTGGTAAATGAAATTGATTTGGAGCATTGAAGGGCCCAAAAAACAGAGGCCCCCATCACTCTTAAACGGAAGTAGTTTGGAAGCACTAAGACTTCCAAGATCTGGCTGCACAGCCAAACTGAGCAATCGGGGGAGAAGGGCCTTGGCCAGAGAGGTGACCAAGAACCCGATGGTCACTCTGAAAGAGCTCCATAGTTCCTCTGTGGAGATGGGAGAACCTTCCAGAATGACAACTATCTCTGCAGCACTCCACCAATCAGGCCTTTATGGTAGAATGGCCAGACGGAAGCCACACCTCAGTAAAAGGCACATGACAGCCTGCTTTGAGTTTGCCAAAAGGCACCAAAAGGACTCAGACAATGAGAAACAAGATTCTCTGGTCTGATGAAACCAAGATTGAACTCTTTGGCCTGAACGCCAAGTGTCACGTCTGAAGGAA
>NC_056444.1:24272086-24369586 GCF_018296145.1 Oncorhynchus tshawytscha
GTTAAAGTACAAAAGGGAAAATAAATAAAACATAAATATGGGTTGTATTTACAATGGTGTTTGTTCTTCACTGGTTGCCCTTTTCTTGTGGCAACAGGTCACACATTTTGCTGCTGTGATGCACACTGCTGTATTTCACCCAATAGACTGTATCAGAGTTTATCGAAATTGGATTTGTTTTTTAATTATTTGCGGGTCTGTGTAGTCTGAGGGAAATGTGTCTCTAATATGGTCATGCTTTTGGCAAGAGGTTAGGAAGTGCAGCTCAGTTTCCACCTCATTTTGTAGGCAGTGAGCACATAGCCGGTCTTCTCTTGAGAGCCATTTCTGCCTACGGTGGCCATTCTCAATTACAAGGCTATGCTCACTGAGTCTGTACATAGTCAAAGCTTTCCTTAATTTTGGGTCAGTCACAGTGGCCAGGTATTCTGCCACTGTGTACTCTCTGTTTAGGGCCAAATAGCATTTTAGTTTGCTCTGTTTTTATTAATTATTTCCATTGTGTCAAGTAATTATCTTTTTGTTTTCTCACTATTTGGTTGGGTCTAATTGTGTTGCTGTCCTGGTGCTCTGTGTGGGGTCTCTTCCTCTTCCTCTCTTCTCCTCTCTGTCTCTCTCTCTCTCATCCTCCCAACCCACTTCAAATAATCCCTCTGAAATGAGCTGTGGTTATGCCTCAGCATACCTCCCATTCTGCTAGCTAACCCTTGGAGTGGCCTGGTTCACTTCAAGATACTGCCTCCTTCTCAATTGTCTAAAAAAAAGTATCTCCTCGCCTACAAGCCGTCATCTGGACTAATTGGAAAATACTTGACAGGTCAAAACAATATGGTAGATGCTCATCATTAGGCTGGCGTTCACCTGGTCAGTTCTTTCAGATCAATGCAGGTGTAGTAGATGGAGAAGATGAGGAACATACAGACTTTTAAGCCATTGAGAAAGGGAAAGTGATTATGGATCTCAGTGTTCGTACCTGCCCAGGGCAAAATCTTTTTTTCATGCTGTAATCTTTGAAAGTTCTACAAAGAAGTGCAAGGGCATCACATATCCTTTTTGATAAATCGACTGCATGGAACAAATGCACTTGCCAAAAGTCCATTTATATAAATGTATCAACAAAAACAAACATAGCTTTGCCTGGAAAACGCCATTACCAACTGGAGGCAGTGGCTATAATGTTTAGTTATACTGTATAGATCAAAGTCCCTTTATTGACTTGCTTTATGGCAGGAGAAAAACATCTAGGTGCAGAAAAACCCAACAAAACACAACGTGAAAAATGAAACATGTACGTCTAGGAAAAATGGTGTTTTCCTGGTGAAATGTCAAGCTTTACGTGGAGCGAGACTTCAAACCGAGCAGTTGACATTTGTGTCTGTTTGGCTTTGCGTTGGGCGTAGTAAATATAACGGGGGGCTGTGGGGGGTATAACAGAACGTCAAGGAAAACCTGACAGATAAGCCTTTAAACAGCATCTGATCTGACGCACACACACACACACGCGCGCACACACACGCACGCACGCACACACACACACACACACACACACACACACACACACTCACACATTTACACTGAGCATAAAGTATAAAAAAAGACTGTATAGTAGGTTCTATTTGAAGTACTTTACTAGGGTATTGTAAAAGGTAGTAGCCTACTGTACATTATCTAACAGTCTGTTCACTTGGACTTGCTTTGCTCTCTGGTTGAACAGAAGTAGCGAGGAGGGGAGAAGGTGGGCCTAGTGTCCCTGCAGCGGTACTGGTAGGTGATAGATGCCTGCCTGCCTCTCCACTGGTGCCCCTGCACCACCACCCTACTCCTGGGGGATGCTCACAGGAGCCGGCAGCCATGGCTTAAATGGGAAAAAGATGACATTGAGTCATAAAATATATATATATATATATATATATATATATATATATATATATATATATATAAAATACTGCTGCAATAGTTTCCCTATAAATTGTTAATGTACATTGCCTTCCTAAGGCTCCTTTTTCTCCTCTCACTGACGTTGATACGGTGGCTGAGGCTAGGGACTGAAATCGAGCTGAGAGAAAATGGGGATGAGGGCAGAGAGCGAGAGAGCGAGAGATAGAGAGAGAGACAGAGAGACTGGAGTGAAGAGAAAGGAGGAATAGAAAGGCAGGAAAAGAAGGGGGGAGAAAGGGGAGGGGGGGATCCAACATCAGAGAGCCTTGGTCACAGCAGTTCACACAGGACTTTCTTATGGACACAATAGTGACACTAGTCACACTGAAGGGCAGTGTCATAAGATAATGCTGCTATCTCATAAATGACAATAACAATGCAACAGCCAACAGGCCAGCAGTAGGGTTGTGGAACAGTGAGGTACACGGAGGGGCCAAGGTAAGAAACAGTATCTCCATGCATTATTGAGTCAGTCAGTGTACCATGTCTCCACCAATAGGAGTGTTACATTCTGTTGTTCTCTCAAACCAGGATTGGTTGGAAGTGAGGTGATATGACAGTGGGAATCGGTCTAAATGAAGGAAACAAGGAAAACTAAAGAACCATTTTTGAAGACATTTACAGTACGGTAATTCTCATATAGTTGTATTTGTCCATCATATAAGATCACTACAATGACAGTATAATGTGATTTGATGTGGCCTATACCTCTTTACAGACCACACCTTCCACATGCCACAGAGTGACTAACTCCAAAAGGCATGTTCATCTGAAATACATCAAATCTGAGAAGACTAGGAGGGGCAGTGTGTTCTCTTTTGAAGGCAGTAGATCTCTTCCCCTTTATAACGTCTTCATAGAAGAGATTTCCCTTTCACAGACAAAGTCAACATCTCATAGCAACCTCTGGCTCCTTTGTTTCAAGTCCCTGTGCACATCACTCAAACAGACTGAAAATGAGAATGAGCGTGTTTTTACCCAAAAGGCTTTGCAAGTAAGAACACTTTCCTTCTTTACAGGATACGATAATCAAACGGTTACGCTATGGGAGAAGAAGAACACGATATCAGGAAACAGATCTTCAAGAGAGAGCGTCATTGCAGAGATTGACCATACCTGTCATAGTCTGCCTAAATACTGCTTTTATCTCCATAGAATGTGTGTAATTACCACAGATGGAGACTGAGAACCAAGTAAATGCTTGACATACTGCACAATGAGCAAAAAACTATTATAAGCCAGGCTTTTCCTCATTGGCTGTGATTTCAAGGTTTCTTTTCAATAAAGGAAACCTGATTGACGGTGAAACTTCCATCCTATTGAGAGAATGAGATGCTTTACACGAGACTGACAGTAACAATGTAAAACACCTTAAAACATGAGACCCTAATACGATATCCAGTACACCACCAGGATATCCAGTACACCACCAGGATATCCAGTACACCACCAGGATATCCAGTACACCACCAGAATATCCAGTACACCACCAGGATATCCAGTACACCACCAGAATATCCAGTACACCACCAGGATATCCAGTACACCACCAGAATATCCAGTACACCACCAGGATATCCAGTACACCACCAGAATATCCAGTACACCACCAGGATATCCAGTACACCACCAGGATATCCAGTACACCACCAGGATATCCAGTACACCACCAGGATATCCAGTACACCACCAGGATATCCAGTACACCACCAGGATATCCAGTACACCACCAGGATATCCAGTACACCACCAGGATATCCAGTACACCACCAGGATATCCAGTACACCACCAGGATATCCAGTACACCACCAGGATATCCAGTACACCACCAGGATATCCAGTACACCACCAGGATATCCAGTACACCACCAGGATATCCAGTATACCACCAGAATATCCAGTACACCACCAGAATATCCAGTACAGCACCAGAATATCCAGTATACCACCAGAATATCCAGTACACCACCAGAATATCCTGTACACCACCAGAATATCCAGTACACCACCAGAATATCCAGTACACCACCAGAATATCCAGTATACCACCAGAATATCCAGTACACCACCAGAATATCCAGTACACCACCAGAATATCCAGTACACCACCAGAACATCCAGTATACCACCAGAATATCCAGTGCACAGAAAAACATTTAACCAAAAAGAAAAAAAGGTTTTTCTGGTATTTACACACCAAGTTTCCACATCAAATAATCAACATTTGCTTGTATACACACCTTCCAGATATCTCACTCAGTCTAAAACAATATTTCAAACTGTAAAAAGAAAAGTGGGTGCTCTCAGTCCCTCTCGGAATGATTGTGGCAGGTTGTTGCAGTCGCCCTTCATTCAGCCTCTCCCATTTCATCCCAGTAGAGCAGAGGAAGCATTAGAGGCACTTTCAGACTCATTCTGGTCCATATGTCACTGCTATTAGAGACAGTGTCCAGCCTCAGAGCCTCAGTGTCTCGCAAAGCACAGCCCCATAAAAACAGCAGTGGAGAGGACCAAGACCACAGCATTTAAACTACAGCACACCCCTTTAAACCCCCACACACTGGCACACACACATGCAAGCAAAAAATGCACACACACACCACACACACACACACACACACACACACACACACACACTCTGGCTGTTCTGGCCCGGAGGGAGTGGTGGTGGGGGGGGGAGCAGAGGGAAAAGCAGCAAGTCAGACAACACTTACCAGACACGCCGCCATATGTGGTTCTCTTGCCACGGCCAATGCCAGGCCAAGGAGTGCCGTCTGCCTTGAGCCCCATCAGCCCAGATACCGTGTTGGTTGCTGTGACGCCATCTGCACCACCTGCAGGGACACGTTTAGTCATTAGCTGTGGGGGAACGGGCACAGGGCTCGGCTACGCCAGCCAAACCCAGGGCCAAATCAACCAGCACCTTAAAGGGTCCTGCAGTGCACTGTGGAGCACAGCAGGGCGTCTGTTTAGATGCCTGTGGACTTTCACTGTGCCAAGTAATTCCATTAGTGTCTCTATGTTGTTTGGGGTTGTGTCTCTCACTTGGCTTTCAAACTAAAATGATGCAGAAGTGTTTTGTGGGAGAAAGAGAACACGTTCATATGAGTCTGCTACGGTCACTACATGGAGCTAGCTGACTGTAAACTACCAGTTACATTCTAGGGTGGTCAGGACGAAACTATTATGCACAGTTCATGTAAGTCCATCTATGGAAAAAAAATGAACATCAAAAAGAAACAAAACAACAAATCATTTGAGTACAGCATATTCAATGAACATTGACTTTAGGTTTATCCTAAATGGCATTTTATGCCCTACATAGTGCACTACCTTTGACAAGAGCCTTATAGGGGTTTGGTCAAAAGTAGTGCGCTACATAAGGAATAGGGTACCATTTGGGACTTAGCCTAAGTAAGTGGGGCTAGTTAGCGTACCCTCGTGTGCTGCCATGGCTATATCCACAATGTTGGTGACGTTTGGGGTCAGTTTGGCGAAGAAGGGGATCTGGACAGCTTGTCTCACCCAGCGGCAGATGTTACGCACCAACTCTGTATCCTGAGGAACAAACAGACAAATAAAGGACAATAAGAGAGGGATGGCGATGGTGGTAAACGAGTGTAGCCGACTAAGTGAGGTGAGAGAAGAGAAGGGGTTGGAGTTGCATAATGCTACCGGTCTGTTATCTGTTGGAACTTGGGAGTGCATGGGTAGAAAATAGTCATGGTTTCTGAAGAAGCCCCATTACGGTAAGTGTCCCAAATGTCACCCTATTCTGTACATGAGCCCTGGTGAAAAGTAGTAATTTGCCATTTGGGATGCACTCGGTTTTCACATGGATGTCACACTGTTAAATCATTAGCACGTCTCATCTAAAACAGGTTGGCTGATGAGGTGGCATTACCTATGGGCAGAGGGAGGATCTGTTTAGGGTTTTTACCCCCAGGAAATCTAATACAAAATCAAATGTATCAGCATCATCCCGTTCAACATGCCTGTAATGGTGAAGCTTATTATAAAGCTTAGTCAGTATTTCTCTGTTTTACAGATATCTAAACCCAACTTCACATCCGTTAACCATTTGTTGTTTGGAGCCCCCTATTGCACCTGGTTCCTTATATTGAGCATTACTTTTGACCATAGCTCTATAGAGCATGTTATTATTACAGAGGCTCTTGTGTACTTCTGTACTTCACTGTTAGTCAGCCCTCCTTCCTCTCTTCATCTGTCTGTATGCGCCTTTCTTCTCTCACCTCATTTTGTTTCGCTGTTCTTCTCTTTCTCTCTCTCTCAGCCCTCTTCTCACCCAGTCATCTCTCTCTCACTCTGATCCTCTCTCCATCACCTCTTTATTTCAGAGGAAATGGGCTTATTTTTGACATATCCAATAACTGTTGGTATATACAGCCTTGAGCAATGGGTTTTACTCTACTGTATAAAGAAGTGATATTTACAAGGTCTGTGTGCAAAGCAGATTGAGCACTGAGGTCAGTCTCTCACACGGACTAAAGGTTAGCATTTTTTTTTTTTTAACTATTAGCAATAAATGGATTTGTAAAAAAAATCTATAAAAAAATGGAGGGTCCTGAAAGAAAGAAAATACATTTCCCTCTGACTGAATATTTCCTTTCTATTTCCAGGTCATGCTGTGTGATTCAGGAGCACATCAAAAATAACAGCTATTTGTAGAATAATATTTGGCCTGCGTCTGAACATATACTTTAAGAGTGGCACTGAGGGGTGAGGTGTGGGGAAGGGGGAGAAGGGGTGAGGTGTGGGGGAGGGGGACTAGGGGTGAGGTGTGGGGGGAGGGGGACTAGGGGTGAGGTGTGGGGGAGGGGGACTAGGGGTGAGGTGTGGGGGAGGGGGACTAGGGGTGAGGTGTGGGGGAGAGGGATAGGGGTGCGGTGTGGGGGATTGGGGACTAGGGGTGAGGTGTGGGGGAGGGGGACTAGGGGTGAGGTGTGGGGGAGGGGGACTAGGGGTGAGGTGTGGGGGAGGGGGATAGGGGTGAGGTGTGGGGGGAGAGGATAGGAGTGCGGTGTGGGGGATTGGGGATAGGGGTGAGGTGTGGGGGAGGGGGACTATGGGTGAGGTGTGGGGGTGGGGGACTAGGGGTGAGGTGTGGGGGATAGGGGTGAAGTGTTGGGGATAGGGGTGAGGTGATAGGGGTGTGGTGTGGGGGAGGGGATAGGGGTGGGTGTGGGGGAGGGGGATAGGGGTGCTGTGTGGGGGAGGGGGAGAAGGGGTGAGGTGTGGGGGAGGGGAGAAGGGGTGAGGTGTGTGGGGGATAGGGGTGAGGTGAGGGGGGAGGGGGACTAGGGATGAGGTGTGGGGGATAGGGGTGAGGTGTGGGGGGGAGGGGAGGGGATAGGAGTGCGGTGTGGGGGGGATAGGGGTGAGGTGTGGGGGAGGGGGACTAGGGGTGAGACGTGGGGGAGGGGGACTAGGGGGACTAGGGGTGAGGTGTGGGGGGGAGGGGATAGGGGGATAGGGGTGAGGTGTGTGGGAGGGGAATAGCGGTGAATATAATCACATTGGTGCCTAAAAATATGCCAAATGTATTCTAAGGGTGGACAAGAGGACATAGGGAAGGTTACTCCATAGGAGACAATACAATTCACTTCCAGGATTTGGATAAGATATTAGATTTATGCACTTGTGTCTCTAGCAAGTGCCATCCATAGCAATTTGACTTGATTTATTCAAGACTTACAAACAGTGTATAAACAAGAGTGGAGAGGAGGGTTCAACCAGTCCACTCCCATCTACCTGCCTGCCAAAGACAGAGAGAGAGAGAGAGAGACAGAGAGAAAGAGAGAGGCCTTATATCTGGGCTCCCTAGAGATGGTTGATAGCGCTGGCTGCTTTCCTGGGGAGATTCATTGGATAGATATTTCTGATCCTGCACACAGCCAATGTATCAGAAATACTTGAAGCAGTGGATGTATTTCTAGGTTGATTTGTAGGTTGAGTAAGTATCAGTGTACAAAGGTGGGAATGAGTGGATATGCAGACTGTGCTACAATGATGTAATTACTAGCTAAACCTTGGACGAAGAGGACCTTCAGTGGATTCTACATGTATTCGGGTCATGGATGCAATTGGCATTGGCTGTAGTCATAGAATAGCTGATTATTTTGAGATAAAAATAAAATACTTATTAGCTTGATGTGTATGATAATATTTATCTTTGAGAAAGAGCAAGAGCAGAGACAGAGATACTCTCTAATATTCTAGAACCAGGCAGCCCCGGCCGCCACACAGGAAGAAGAGGGACTAAAACCAATCCTCCCAGAGGGTCATGGGAAATTGCATTATGGCTACTTCAGCACAAGAGGCTGGGTCATGGCCTCCAGCCAAGCACCATTGCCCAACCAGATGCTGCTTGTAAGAACCCTGCTCTCACAGAGGTGGAGCTCTCCCTGCCAGGCATGCCTGGGCCCCTGACAGACAGCTTATTACACAGCAGATGGGGGCCAGGCCAGCTAGCACTCCAGTCTGTGGGGGACATAGGCCGTGGGGGGAGCATAAGGGTGGGGGGCAGAGGGAGGAGGGAGGGGCAGAGGAGGCTAAACCTAAGCCCAGGCCCCCTCCTATTGCAGTTTGCCTGTACAACATATTCTGCTTGGCTGGAGAGACGAAGCACCTGTTTGACAGGCCTGTTACTGGTTCTGGCAAGGGAGACATTCTGTGTCTCTTCTCTATGAGAGCAGGTCTTCGAGCAGACCCTGTTGTACCTCTGCGCTCTGAGACCATTACCTGAAGGTCTGGCAGAGAGGGAGCGGAGGGTGTGACGAGCTACAAACATGCTGTCAACATGAAAAACACGCAGGCGTCGTACTGTGGATTCTACAATGGGCATGATTCCCAGAGGAGAGCAGGACCACCAGTGACGGGACACACCGAGGATTGTATCATTCCAGGTTCCATCAGAACGGAATGAACACATTCCAAAACACTAATCCCTCTTGACTGACTGACTGACTGTAACAGTACAGAAGGGGCCATGATGATGAAAATCAAATAAGGGGCACTAGCCGTTAAGGAGGGGAGGTCTAGTATGAAATGAAAAGAGTTGGTGGAAAGGGTACTTGACGGACATTTTTTACGTATTTCTTTCTTTTCCTTTCTCCCGGTGAGCTGTTTCCGCGGGGCAAACTGGCATGCGGATTAGTTTCAGCACGACGGGCGGCCCCAGCGGAGGAACGTGTGTGTGTGTAGAGGGAGAGGAGAAGGGGAGGTGTATCACCCCCAGGCAGGGTTGTGGAGGGGGTGAGGGCTGTTGAGACAGCCCAGCCCGCCAGAGAGGAGGGTGGGTTACCACAGGCTTACACCTGAAATTTTAATTTTACAGAGCAAGGTCACAAGAGGTCAGCTCTCTCGTTAACAACCCCAGACTCTCAACGGGAGAGCGGGTGAGTGTGTGTGTGTGTATGATGGAAGCTGTTTGTCACCAGGCTGCATGTTCAAAGGGGGCTGAATATAGCTCGGGGAGGAGGCTTCGGTTTTAATTTGTGAATCGGAGGAGTGGAAAAGCGGTATCAAAGGGAAGGAGGGAAAAGAGGATGTATGGAGGAGCGTTATGGAAGGGAAGGAGGGAAAAGAGGATGTATGGAGGAGCGTTATGGAAGGGAAGGAGGGAAAAGAGGATGTATGGAGGAGCGTTATGGAAGGGAAGGAGGGAAAAGAGGATGTATGGAGGAGCGTTATGGAAGGGAAGGAGGGAGAAATTACTGACCTGTGGTTGCTGAGGCAAACGTGAATAAGAGATATGAGATAACGGAACCAAAGTCTACCTTCCTTCAAGCTAGACACTGTCTGTCTTAACCACTCACTCATTAGACTGCACTCACTAACCACATTATAATGACACGTGTGATCAAATGAAAAATCATGACAACTGCCATCAAATGAGAATGAAACTCGTACAAAAAACATTGTGATAATTACATTGTGATAAACACTTAAAGGCCAAGTACAACCTCATCATCGCTTCTAAATAAAGTGAAGCCGGTTCAGAAGGGAAACCCAAGTGTGTCGCATCAGCTGATCGCATCAGAGCCGCTCAATAAGCTCATGTTGCAAGGTTTGGCTGCTACAGGGTTGTCATTGATTGCGAGGATCAACCATGTTGCTGCTCTACTGTTGTCAATAGCCGGCTACAAACTAGCTAGTTAAGTAGAATTAGTCTATCATATCTATTGTATACTTTCTGTTTTCCCAATGCCAGTTTTGGGGCCAACATACCCCATCACCCCTAACTTTAACCAAAAACTTTTCCCCTCAGATTTCATCACCTTGAACCTTAGTGGAGAAGCTGACACTGTAGCACGTTGCAATGAATAACCAGGGCCTGCTTTTAGCTTCCAGCCATGTGGATTGGCTCCTGATTCTAGCATTACCTAGATCCTGTGGGCTTGCTAAACACACACATGGCGATCCGCTGTTGACGATCAAGCGTCAATCACCTCTAATGTAAACGTTCTGTCAGAGAGCTTATTTCGGACACACTAATATGCAGGCTTATTCTAGCAATCTATGGGGTCTATTTCTTCTCGTTACCAGGTCGTCATCTATTCTTCTCTCATGACTTACCGGCATACACTATTAGGCGTAAGCTTCAGCTCAGGTACTCTATGTTGTAGGCCTAGGTTTAGATTATCACGTCACTTTCACTGTGCACTCTGTGCATGTATCAGTAGTGACATTAGGCTATTTGGATAGCACAGGTGGTTATATGTAGCTACCATTTTAGTTTTCGGTTCTGGGGGTTTGTTCGTGTTATGCAATTTAAATGGTATGTCATGGCCACTGCAGCAGTCATTGTCTGGTCTTCTCTCCGTACGATGTCTTCTGTTATATAACCATATATGTCTTTTCTATTCCAAATTTCCGTTTGGAAAGGAAGCCTTTCTTTATTATGGTCCAATAGCAGGGATTCAATTCATCTCGGCTGTCAGGACCCTTCGGTGGGTAGTCTGCTCAGGGATCCATCTTTCCGCCTACTCTCCATGGCCTACGGAGAAGCGACCACCGTGCATATCAAGAGTATCTCTCCTCTCTCAGTAGCACAAGTTTGAGTTAACTTAAGGCAATAGTGCTGGGTTGATGTTGCGCTTGCTAGAGGCGGTCTGTTTGATGGCGTTTATGGGTTCTTCAGTCTGAAATGCACAACATTCTATATAGCATATCGTGTCCACCTCCTGTAGTTATTTTAGCATCTTTATATGATGCTTAGGTCTGGCAGTGAGCTACCCTGAAGGAGCAGAGCCCTAATGCCAAGACTACGCGTTGTAATATTTTCTAATAAAGGGTTAAACGTACACGTGGTGTATCCTTTCTGAATTAGATTTTTTTTAACATTTTATTTTATTTTTACAACAAAATGTTAAACTACTCATCTTCAAAAAAAGAACAGTACAGTTGGTTATATAATCCGAGGGAGCAGTTGTGAATGACTGATTGAAATGGCAAATTAATAAGACATTCAAATGAGATTTCCATTTCCATAGCGTCAGAACGAATGTTTTTCCCGCTGTTGCGTTGAGAGGTGGCACCGCCGCCACGCACGCGGAGCGGTCGGGGTGTGATGGAATGATATTGCCTCCCTCTCTTTAGTTCACTCCGAGGTTACCTGCCTGCGGGCACATGGCTTTGATTAGCTTTTTGTCTTACAGCAGAAAATCTAACGGCAGAGGGGATATAACTCTGGAAATTTACGGCTTCTGTGAGAGAAAATAGCTTTGTCTCCTTCCCCGGTTATAGACGGGAACTCGTTCGTTCGTACGTTCGTTTCATTCATTCATTCATTCCCCTCTCCACCGCGGGCCTGAGGTGGGACTCAAGTCAAGATGGTAAGATTGAAAATCACAGCTTTCCATTCTTTGCCTTTATCCGTATCCAGATAACTAAGGCCTTTAGGTTGTGGTATAGTAACTTGCTGTGTGCTGTTTCAGGCACATACAGTAACAGCACTCATCACTTACTGTACTGTATATCACACACTGCTTTAGTCACTGTGCTGTTTATAGCAGACTTGTTTCATCATTAGTGATGTGGAGCTACAAGCTAAACCTTCCTCTCCCACTCAATATACATGCGTACTGTACTGTACATCCACATACACTGAGAGGGCATGGTATCCTGTGCCTAAGGATACACTGTATTGCTCCCATCCAAAATGAGAGCTAAGTGGAGGCTCAGAGCATTTTGAGATCAAGTCTAGGCAGGATTGGTAGGCTACAAGCTACACTACAGCATACTACGGCTGTAAAGCTGCAATGTCCCAATACCATCAGCGTACGGAATATCAGTCTTCAGATAGTATAGTATACTCAAACGCTTTGACATATTTTTCACCCCGTTAAGTCAGAACAGCCTGCCTGCCATGCTGTAAACTGATGAGGGTTAGTATTAACCTCCTGAGCGGAGAGGTGTGATACTCTGTGATATCCGGGCTTTTAAAAAGGCCCCTTCCGTCCTCTTCCAGAGCAGCACTACCCTGCGTTTTAATGACCTTGTTTTAACGTTAAGACATGGTGGTGTTAGAGAGTCAGGTAGGTAGAGTAGAGAGTCCTGTTACTGACTTGACCACCGCACCGCCGGGCTACGAGCAGTTAGATGACAGGCCGTGTCACACATGTTCAAGTCAAAAGCACAACTGACCCTCACAGAGAGACAGGCTAATGTGTAAACATTTAGATAGGCTGCTAGCAAAAGAAGGTTCTCACATATCGTCTTAAACGGTGGGTTTAGACAGTGTGAGGGAATGTGTGTGGTCGTCTACCGGTGGACAACTTGGTGTACGGTTGGGGTTAAGAGCAGAAGAAAAATAATAAAAGAAGCAATGTCCGTAAAAAAAATTCAAGATAAAAATAAAAAGAGCAGTAACGAGTCAAACAGCCAAAGGCTTATTTAAACTGACATTATATTCCCTGGTGACTGATCTGCCCATCCCATCTCATATTGCACACTGAAGACATGCATCAAGCGAACAAATAGAAGTGTTGACTACAGTCACATGCTCCAACCATTTAACCAAACGCTACATTAAACTCAGACAATGCAGCATCTCATTTGAGAGAAGCCAAGTCAAGGATTGCCCCGTATGGATTATTACAATCATTAAATGTTTCAACTAAATGTGAAATTATAGAAAGATGTGTATTTTAGGAGGGCGCTGATGAGACATCGACGCTCCATTGGAGTGGAGTCAGTCTCCATTAAACCAGAATAAACGCTCCAAGCCACTCCTTCAGTGGTTTTCATTGCCTGTGTCCCACCTCGTGCCAGATCACGCACCCCCTTTTACTCCTCCTACACTGGGAAAAGCACCCAAGTGGATAGCTCCACCTTCGAGTCTGATTCGACACACCCTGAATATAAATCACTCTCACACTGAGATATTCAGACAGTCATAGAGCTACAGCTACTCGCTCAGAAAATCTTCTCAAATCAGCCATGTTGAACTACCTCCACACTGCCGATGTAATGAACTACTGATATGATGAATGCTATTTATCAGTCACCACCATGGCATCGTACAGTAGGAGTCAGTAGCAGAGCAACAGAGAGGAGTTGTTGACTCCGCTCAGCTGTAGTGGTAGAACAGTGGTTTCTCCGTGACAGAGCAGAGTCCATTAGAAAGCAGACTGTCTGGTGTATCTGACAGTGTGATCATTCAATTTTATAAGAGCTGTATCTAACCAGATGTTCACAAAAATAGGTGTGTAGTCGATACTTCAACTTGTAGTCAAGTGCAGTCTGAAGTCTGCACTGAGGCTTACAGCAGTTGAGAAGTCAGTGAGGCGTGCACTATGGCAACGTCAGTAGTAGAGTTGAGTCTTCAGTCAGTCAGTCAGCCAAAAAGGTGTTTGTTCACAGAGGCACACAGTAGTTGAGCTGAGGGCTTACCTGCCCACAGGCCAGTCCCATGCCCCTCTCCCCCATACCATGTGGGCAAGACAGATTCAACTCCAAGGCATCAGCTCCTGAGGCCTGTTGAAAGAATAACACAGGCAGAACCAGATCGTTATCACAAGCTTTTTTTGTTTGTTTTGTTTATACAAATGATCACCATGAACACATTTGAATTAAATGGAAGATGCCATCACCTTTCCTTTTTTTGGGAAACACCAAGAGCTACAATATTATTCACGTGCATTTGATTTCTTGTTCATGTCAAAAACCTGGGCAGATTTCATACCCCAAAATGTTCTCCTACGAATTCAGTTAAGGGATGGATCTTTTAACAATTCATTCACTTGCGTGCATTTCCGTGTTACACCATGTCGGATTGATATTCCATTTATTTACGCACCAACACCACAGCATGAAGTGGATGCGGATTTGCAGATGTACTGAAGATGCACACACACTGTACATTTACCGAAATGCAATTCAATGCAAAACAATGGAGACTGGAAAAAGAGGGCCCTAAAATAGATGAGACAAATTATAACTGTTTCGCATGGATCGGCATCAGATGACACTGTATCATGGACTGGTGGAGAGAGAGAGAGAGAGAGAGAGAGAGAGAGAGAGAGAGAGACTAGGGCGTCGAGTGAACGCATCGAGAGAAGAGCGGCGCGAGAGAAGCAACGGCTGAGCCGGAAAGGCATCTGACAGGCAATTATGTTTCCGTGGGGGCTTTAAAACACATCACAAGAGGGATTTAAACAATTACAAACAGCTCCACAAACCTGCCAGAGAGTCTCCAGCTGCGGATTTATGATTTGGCCTCAGACTGACAACCATTAGAGAGAGAGAAAAGAATAATAAGCATTTTAGCCTTACAAAGTGCACATTTCATGGTCAATTGAGGCCCAAACGCAGTCACAACATGGTCATAATGCATCGGGATCCCCAAAGCCAATTATCAATCATGTTTAATTTCACCCTTCTTCCTTAAGCCCTTCGTGGAGTAAAGGGAGGGGGTGGCGGGCGGATTTATTTTCTTCTATAGTCTTTTTTCCTCACTCTCTCTCATTTCAGATCATAATAAACTTTGCGATGATATGTGAAGGAAGATGGTTGGGGGAGGTGTTTGATATTGTGGGCTCAGTTTAGAGAGCCAAGGATGAGGCGAGTGTATCATGTACATAACAGAGAACAGAGACTGTGTTAGACATGTCTTCATCCCATCCCCCCCAGCTCAGAGAGACAGAAAGAGAGAGAGAGAGAGAAAGAGAGAGAGAAACAGCTAGACAGAGACAGTTTTGTTAATTATCTATTTCACTTGCTTTGACAATGTAAACATGTGTTTCCCATGCCAATAAATCAATTTGAATTGAATTTAAATGAAATTGAGAGAGAGAGACAGAGACAGAGCGAGAGAGAGAGAGTGAGAGAGAGAGCGAGAAAGAGAACATCCCTCTCCTCTCATCTCTGATCGGCTGTCTGCTCCAGGTTGCTGTGTCTGTCAGGCCGAGTGTGATGCATTCAATCGGATAGTTTTCTGTACCTTCCCCTCATGAATATCAGGAAGTGTAGGTGTTGGTCTCCATCTGAATCATACCAAGTTTTCCATGGAAATCCAACATGGACCTAGTTAGCTTTGTTCAGTTCGAGAGATGCGAGCACCAAATTATGTAGACACGCCCACATGTGCATAGCTTACCCCAGGCTTATCCACACAACATGTTTAGGCAACGCGCATGTGCAAAATATGAAATCAGCTCAATGCAATGAACGAAGCTAGGCAAAGCAGCGAGGCATATGCTGACCCTGTCCATTAACAGTGACTGGAGTCAGGAACGTGAGTCAACGATCTGAACGGACGGGAAGGAAGGCATGAAAGCCCAGGCGCCTTTCCTGAGATTTGGATCCAGTTTTAGCAAATGTTGATATTTTTTAGCATACAAAACACCCGAATCATTGAGGAAAAACATGAAATAACAAAAAAGAATGAACATTTGTCTACCCTGCCTACTCTGACCGCACATCACTGATCATTTAGAACCATTATGAGGGACAGTGCAGTACCATATTAGGACCTGCATTTTAGGGGTGCATACAAACACACACACACACAAACACAACAGAAAGAAACATGGAGAAAAGGGACGACACTGTCAAAGCTGTAAGCATCTGAAACCCGTCAAATCACACACACACAGGCACGCACACGCATACACGCACGCACACACACACACACACACACACACACACACACACACACACACACACACACACACACACACACACACACACACACACACACACACACACACACACACACACACACACACACACACACACACACACACACACACACACACACACACACACACACACACACACACACACACACACACACACACACACAGGCACGCACACACACACACACACACCAAGGGAGAGAGAGACTGTATCACAGACTGAAGTATAGATACACTTGAACCCAATTATGAATTAGGCTCTACTCCAGCTGTATAAATTGTAAACGCGCAATGTATGAAGCAGGCCATGCGCATAGGAAATAAAGGCCAAGCATTGCATTAATATTTATATACTTTGTCCCAGGGGCGATAAGGCCTTGGTCAAAAGTAGTGCACTATTAAGGGAATTGGGTGCCATATGGGACAGATACTGTACATAGGGATCATGATCCAGGAGAGACCAGGTAGCAGAGAGGAGAGCTTCTAGAGGTTGAACGATACGCTCCATAACCAAGCCAGAGGCCCCAACTTGATAAGGGAAACATAACCTAGCACCGTCACAGACTCTAGAGCATCAATGTTGGTGTGATCTCCACGGGTATTACAAACAAGATATGAGCCATAAAAGTGCCTTAAGGACAGATACAGGTTGAACGATACACTCCATAACCAAGCCAGAGGCCCCAACTTGATAAGGGAAACATAACCTAGCACCGTCACAGACTCTAGAGCATCAATGTTGGTGTGATCTCCACGGGTATTACAAACAAGATATGAGCCATAAAAGTGCCTTAAGGACAGATACAGTTCCAGTATCTATCTGTCGGTCTTTCTGTCACCACAAATGGACAAGCAGACTAAAAAAATGCATTTCTCGTGGCACCCTGAATGAAGTAATAGTTGTAGAAAATATATACAATATCGGTCAAAAGTTTTAGAACACCTACTCATTCAAGGGTTTTTCTTTATTTTACTATTTTCTACATTGCCGAATAATAGTGAAGACATCAAAACTATGAAATAACACATATGGAATCAAGCAGTAACCAAAAAATAATATTTTATATTTCAAATAGCCCCCTTTCACTTTGATGACAGCTTTGCAGACTCTTGGCATTCTCTCAACAAGATTCATGAGGTAGTCACCTGGAATGCATTTCAATTAACAGGTGTGCCTTCTTAAAAGTGAATTTGTGGAATTTCTTTCCTTCTTAATGCGTTTGAGCCAATCAGTTGTGCTGTGACAAGGTAGGGGTGGTATACAGAAGATAGCCCTATTTGGTAAAAGGCCAAGTCCATATTATGGCAAGAACAGGTCAAATAAGCAAAGAGAAACGACCGCCCATCATTACTTGAGGACATGAAGGTCAGTCAATCTGGAAAAATTACTTTGAAAGTTTCTTCAAGTGCAGTCGCAAAAACCATCAAGCGCAATGATGAAACTGGCTCATGAGGACCGACACAGGAAAGGAAGACCCAGAGTTACCTCTGCTGCAGAGGATAAATTCATTAGAGTTACCAGCCTCAGAAATTGCAGCCCAATTAACAGACACATCTCAACATCAACTGTTCAGAAGAGACTGTGAATCAGGCCTTCATGATGGAATTGCTTCAAAGAAACCACCTCCAAAGGACACCAATAAGAAGAAGAGACTTGCTTGGGCCAAGAAACACGAGCAATGGACATTAGAGATTTTTGGTTCTAACCGCCGTGTCTTCGTGAGACGCGGTGTGGGTGAACGGATTATGTACGCATGTGTATTTCGCACCATGAAGCACTGAGTGACACAATGGTGACATTGTCTGTGATTTATTTAGAATTCAAGGCACACTTAACCAGCATAGCTACCACAGCATTCTGCAGCGATACGTCATCCCATCTGTTTTGGGCTTAGTGGGACTATCATTTATTTTTCAACAGGGTCATTACCCAACACACCTCCAGGCTGTGTAAGGGCTATTTGACCAAGAAGGAGAGTGATTATATTATAAAAATAAAGCAAACTGGATGGAATATGGGGAAAATTCCCCAAATTCTTAAAAAAATTTCAACACAGAAATGCTACCAAATATGTTTTATTGAAACTTTTTTACAAATCATGAAGTCACTCATTGAAGTAAAGTACTTTAAGAATATGTTTTCGTTTCAGTCTCCTCCATCTCCACTAACCAAAGCTAATGTTATGGATTTTTTCCCTATTAATAATGTAAAATTAACATCTCTACGGAAAGACTCATGTGAAGGCCAAATTACAGAGGAGGAACTTCTTGATGGATTAAAGCCTTTAATTCCAGGAAAACTCCAGGACTGGATGTCATACCAGAGGAGTTATACCAAACCTTTTTGATATACACAGAGGACTGTTATTAGCATGTTTAAACCACTCCTATATAAATGGTAGATTATCAGACACTCAACAGGGTCTGATTTCATTATTACTGAAACAGGATCCAAGTGGTATTCATAAAGATTCAGGCCATTAAAAAAATTGGAAGCCTCATACACTTCAGTGTTGTGATGCAGAAATTCTAGCAAAATGCTTGGCACATAGAATTAAAAAGGTATTGTCAGATATTATTCATCCTAATCAGACAGGTTTTTTTTACATGGACGGTACATTGGAGATAATATAAGACAAGTACTGGAAACAATAGAATACTATGAAACATCAGGGAAACCAGGCCTGGTTTTCATAGCTGACTTTGAAAAGGCTTTTGATAAAGTATGACTGGAGTTAATACCTGGAATATTTCAATTTTGTAGAATCTCTTATAAAATGGGTTAAAGTTATGTATAGTAACCCTAGGTGTAAAATAGTAAATAATGGCTACATCTCAGAAAGTTTTAAACTGTCAAGAGGAGTAAAACAGGGTTGTCCACTGTTGGCATATCTATTTATTATTGCCATCAAAATGTTAGCTGTTAAAATGAGATCCAACAATAATATTAAGGGATTAGAAATCCATGGCTTTAAAACAAAGGTGTCATTGTACGCTGATGATTGATGTTTTCTTTTAAATCCACAATTAGATTCCCTCCACAGTCTCAGAGAATCTAGATACTTTTTCTAACCTCCATGTATTAAAACCAAATTATGACAAGTGTACTAAATTACATATTGGATCACTAAAAAATGCAACTTTTACATTACTGTGTAGTTTACCAATAAAATGGTCTGACGAGGATGTGGACATAGTCAGTATACATATCCAGAAAGAAAGAAATGATCTCACTCCAATACATTTTAATAGAAAGTTAGCAAAAATAGATAAGTTCTTGCTACAATGTAAAGGAAAATACCTGTCTTATTTATGGAAAAATCACCTTGATTAACTCCTTAGTCATATCAGTTTACCTATTTGCTTATGGGTTTGCCTACACCTAGTGACCTGCTTTTTAAATTATATGAAGAAAAAATATTCAATTTTATTTGGAATGGCAAGCCAGACAATTAAAAGGGCCTATTTATATAATGAATATGAATTTGGAGGGCAGAAATGATTAAATATTAAAGCATTAGACCTCTCACTAAAGGCATCAGTCACACAAAAGTTATACTTCAATCCAAAATGGTTCTCTAGTAAATTAGTAAGAATGTTCAAGAATGGCCTTTTTCCCTTTATTCAGAATACAACTGCTCACTTTCGGGTTATTTGAAAACGAAATAATCTCCAAGATATTGTTATTTTTTAAACAAGCCATTGAAAGTTGGTTGCAATTTCAGTTTAATCCACCAGAAAAGACAGAACAAATAATACAACAAATATTGTGGTTATACTCAAATATACTAATAAATGTAAAAAATAAATGTAAAAAATGACATCATAAATAGGACTGGTGGAGCTGTCACATATGCTGCTAACACAAACATGGAAAAGTCTGCTCTACCCAAAAATTACAACCAACTAATAATTACAGCATTACCACAAAAATGGAAAAGGCAAGTGGAAAGGGTAAAAGTAATGAACTTGTCTGTCGGCCCTGCATTAATTAAAGACCAAAAATGGTTAAAGAAAATTGTGATAAATATAAATATATACCAGTTTCATTTAAGGACCAAAAAATTGACAGCTGTGCCATATAAATTGCAAAATAGGTGGTTAGAGATTTTCGACGTACCGATTCCATGATATATATATATATATATATATATATATACGCTGCTCAAACAAAATAAAAGGGAACACTTAAACAACACAATGTAACTCCAAGTCAATCACACTTCTGTGAAATCAAACTGTCCACTTAGGAAGCAACACTGATTGACAATACATTTCACATGCTGTTGTGCAAATGGAATAGGCCACAGGTGGAAATTATAGGCAATTAGCAAGACACCCCCGATAAAGGAGTGGTTCTGCAGGTGGTGACCACAGACCACTTGTCAGTTCCTATGCTTCCTGGCTGATGTTTTGGTCACTTTTGAATGCTGGCGGTGCTTTCACTCTAGTGGTAGCATGAGACGGAGTCTACAACCCACACAAGTGGCTCAGGTAGTGCAGCTCATCCAGGATGGGACATCAATGCGAGCTGTGGCAAGAAGGTTTGCTGTGTCTGTCAGCGTAGTGTCCAGAGCATGGAGGCGCTACCAGGAGACAGGCCAGTACATCAGGAGATGTGGAGGAGGCCGTAGGAGGGCAACAACCCAGCAGCAGGACCGCTACCTCCGCCTTTGTGCAAGGAGGAGCAGGAGGAGCACTGCCAGAACCCTGCAAAATGACCTCCAGCAGGCCACAAATGTGCATGTGTCTGCTCAAACGGTCAGAAACAGACTCCATGAGGGTGGTATGAGGGCCCGACGTCCACAGGTGGGGGTTGTGCTTACAGCCCAACACCGTGCAGGACGATTGGCATTTGCCAGAGAACACCAATATTGGCAAATTCGCCACTGGCGCACTGTGCTCTTCACAGATGAAAGCAGGTTCACACTGAGCACATGTGACAGACGTGACAGTTTGGAGACACCGTGGAGAACGTTCTGCTGCCTACAACATCCTCCAGCATGACCGGTTTGGCGGTGGGTCAGTCATGGTGTGGGGTGGCATTTCCTTGGGGGGCCGCACAGCCCTCCATGTGCTCGCCAGAGGTAGCCTGACTGCCATTAGGTACCGAGATGAGATACTCAGACCCCTTGTGAGACCTTATGCTGGTGCGGTTGGCCCTGGGTTCCTCCTAATGCAAGACAATGCTTGACCTCATGTGGCTGGAGTGTGTCAGCAGTTCCTGCAAGAGGAAGGCATTGATGCTATGGACTGGCCCGCCCGTTCCCCAGACCTGAATCCAATTGAGCACATCTGGGACATCATGTCTCGCTCCATCCACCAACACCACGTTGCACCACAGACTGTCCAGAAGCCACCTCATCAGGAGCATGCCCAGGCATTGTAGGGAGGTCATACAGGCACATGGAGGCCACACACACTACTGAGCCTCATTTTGACTTGTTTTAAGGACATTACATCAAAGTTGGATGGTTAGTGTGGTTTTCCACTTTAATTTAGAGTGTGACTCCAAATCCAGACCTCCATGGGTTGATAAATTTGATTTCCATTGATCATTGTTGTGTGATTCTGTTGTCAGCACATTCAACTATGTAAAGAAAAAAGTATTTAATAAGAATATTTCATTCATTCAGACATAGGATGTGTTATTTTAGTGTTCCCTTTATTTACTGCGAGGAGGCAGAGTCATTAGTTCATTTATTTTGGTCACAGATCCAGGAATGGCTGAAGAATTGCAACATTTACCGAGAACTAACACTGGAGATAGCAATACCGTGTGATTTGAAATCATAGTCAATCGATCAATAACATAATAAATATTTTAGCAAAAATGTTCATCTTTAATTTACAATCTGTAGAAACTATGAGAATAGAAAGGTTCAGTACTTTTGTGAAGCGTCACAGCACAGTTAAAAAATATATGGCGAATAGAAATCCAAAATGGATGGTGTTAAGAGATAGATGGGAGGGTTTGAATGGAGCTGAAGGGTGGGACTAATAACAACAAGATAACTAATGTAAGACATACAGGGTCTGTAAAATGTGTATAGGTCTGGAGCTTTTGTGAACTAGCACAGTTAGAAGTGGAAATCAAACTAGATGGGCATCAGAAATAGAGGAAGGCCAGGACTAAAAACACAAAATATATAACTATTGTAAAATAGATTGTGTCTGTAAAATGTGTAAAGTACATTAAAAAAAGTGTGTATATGTAGGTGTATGTATGTATATATATGTGTATATGTATGAACGTTTATGTATATATATACAGTTGAAGTCGGAGGTTTACCTACAACTTAGCCAAATACAGTTTTTCACAATTCCTGACATTTAATCCGAGTAAACATTCCCGTTTTTCAGGTCAGTTAGGATCACCACTTTATTTTAAGAATGTGAAATGTCAGAATAATAGTAGAGAGAATGATTTATCACATTCCCAGTGGGTCAGAAGTTTACATACACTCAAATAGTATTTGGTAGCATTTCATTTAAATTGTTTAACTTGGGTCAAATGTTTTGGGTAGCCTTCTACAAGCTTCCCACAATAAGTTGGGTGAATTTTGGCCCATTCCTCCTGACAGAGCTGGTGTAACTGAGTCAGGTTTGTAGGCCTCCTTGCTCGCACATGTTTTTTCAGTTCTGCCATTTTGCCACAACTTTGGAAGTATGCTTGTGGTCATTGTCGATTTGGAAGAACCATTTGCGACCAGGCTTTAACTTCCTGACTGATGTCTTGAGATGTTGTTTCAATATAACCACATCATTTTCCTCCCTCATGATGCCATCTATTTTGTGAAGTGCACCAGTCCCTCCTGCAGCAAAGCACAGGCACAAACAACTGTTTACAGGCACAGTCAATTTAGTGTATGTGAACTTCTGACCCACTGGAATTGGGATACAGTGAATTATAAGTGAAATAATCTGTTTGTAAACAATTGTTGGAAAAATTACTTGTGTCATGCACAAAGTAGATGTCCTAACCGACTTGCCAAAACTATAGTTTGTTAACAAGAAATTTGTGTAGTGAAAAAAAAAATGTTTTAATGACTTCAACCTACGTGTATGTAAACTTCTGACTTCAACTGTATGTAAATGGGTATGTGTATGTATGTATATAGATATATATTTGCCCAAAAAATATATGGGGAATAGCAGACAATTGCATTGATGGAAGCAACAATCTATCCGCAATATTAAAGCTGATCCAACCCCTAAAATAAAATAAAAAATGTTTTTAAAGTAGAGTGATGGAGTGCTGCATCAGATGACCTGGCCTCCACAATCCCCCGACCTCAACCCAATTGAGATGGTTTGGGATAAGTGAAGGAAAAACAGCCAACAAGTGCTCAGCATGTATGAGAACTCCTTCAAGACTGTTGGAATGACTGAAGCTTCATTCCAGGTGAAGCAGGTTGAAAGCATGCCAAGAGTGTGCAAAGCTGTCATCAAGGCAAAAAGTGGCTATTCGAAGAATCTAAAATATTTTTTGGGTTACTACATGATTCCATGTGTTACATTTTATAGTTTTGATGTCTTCACTATTATTCTACAATGTATAAAATAGTACAAATAAAGAAAAACCTTTCTAAAACTTTTGAAAGGTAGTGTATATATAATAATAATTGATAAGCAGCCCCTAAATCATTTTCTGTTTGTAATTGAAAAATTCTGACAACTGGGCAATGTAAAATACAAATATTTAGGAAAAGTCAGGGAAGGAGCAGGACGTTGCCTGCAAAATGGCAGATCTATTTTAATTTCAAAATCCAACGGCAGTGGGCGTCGGCTTTGGATTTGGCAGTTCTAATGTTAAGGCGTTCATAGACCATCACCATCAATGTTTCCATTTTTTCTTCTCTTATCTGTTTTGTATTGAATTGAATAAAATAGGAATGTCTCACAGTAAGAATTTTACTTTAGGAATTGTAGCCTCTAGCACATGGCTATGATGCAACCTTTCCTCTCCAAAGCTGGGAATTTTTAAATGAGAAACGAAAAGGGGAAAAAAGAGGAAAGTTGACTGAACTGGAGTGACAGTTGAAAGTAGGGAAATGTTTCACTTCAGATTGACACTTCAGTAAGGAGGAGGGCGAGGAAGAAAAAAACGACTTTTAAGTAGTACCCTTAGGCAAGGAACAGTGTTAAGTGTTCTCTTACAGATTTCAAAGTGGAAATGAATGGTTGACTTTCCTTGAAAACGGAGTTGCCATAGCAACACAGCTTTTATTTCATATTTCCACTGCTACAGGTAGTTAAATAGACGCACAATAGATGTGATGAAGAAGAATAAAAGAGCGGTTCTAGCGGTTCTTCCTCCTGAGGTGTGTTGCTGCCGAACCTGGACCATTCACCAAAACGAACCCCTTCTCTTTCCAACCTCCTGATTTAGACTATATCCCCCTACTGCTCCCATCTGTGCTGGTGTTGCAACAAGGGGTTTTCACAGAAGGAAAATAAGATGAAATATTCCCCATGTAAAGTCATGGCTAGAGGGCATCTTTAAACCCTTCGGACCTCTCAGGGTTCTCCTGCGGAGAAGTGTGTAGGGATCTGGCCTTGGTACAATGGGTGGAGGAAGGTTCAAATCCTATGTGCAATATCACAGACATAGTCCAAGCCAAGGTACTTATTCTGCATAGCTGGTTTCACTGGGTTATCCTCAATCCTATTTTATGACTGTATAAATTCTTCATGGATAAGGAGGCATGCTAAGTGAATAACTATGATAATAATATTCTTAAAGTGAGACGAGAAGGGAGGGTTTATTAAGGGAGGGAGAAAGGAAGGAAAATAAAATTGCATACCACATACTTTAAATCAAATATATTCTAGGAGATCTGATGGTGATGATGATGGTTGGGGAGGTGGGGATGGAGGGGGAAGCCTGACAGGTTGTTTTAAATGAGGTAGGAGAGAGAGTGGCGCATCAATGAAATCAATAGCGGCATTAACACATTGAGCTGTTAAACCTGTTTGCATTCTGACATTTTCCTTTAGCACAATTAAGCGGTTGAGATATGCGAGTCAACTCTGATTAGCTGAGCAGTTGCTAAACCTGACGTAACCATGGTATGCCTACGCCTAGCTACCTCAGTTTATCTCAGGGGTCTTTCACACCAAATTGTTTTGGAGCGGTTTCTCCAAACTCTGGTGTGTTTACCCCCTTAGTTTGGTTTGTTTAGACTGGTGTGAACACTCTATGTACACTCAGGCACGCACCAAACAATGGACTGTGGTTCGCTCAAAAAGGGTGGTCTCAGTCCGTTATCATTCATACCGTGGTACAGTTCGCTGCAGGTGTGAACGCAGTCCGAACCAAACACAGGAAAGGAACCAGAGGCGAGCAGAATTTTGGGCTGTTTAATGTGAGCATTTGATAAAATGCACGCATTATCATAACTTGATATCTCTGAAACATTTTGTGAGTAGCAGCTAATTTCTGAGTGCATCCTATGCATATTAGGGGAGACCAGGGATGTACATGTAGGCTAATTAATATTCAATGCACATTTCAGTTAGAGCGGCTGTCTCACCGTTTTCCTCCCGCATGTTGTTGGAAGACCAAAGCGAAATATGATGATTGGGACACACAAGTGATGCTCCATGAGGATCATAGATGTATGAAACTAATGGTTGCATGAGCACATCACTTTCTTTAGGCATTTCAGTTCGTTTAACATTTGGCAAATGTGAAACCACCCGGACCCTCCCCCATACACTGTCACACAAATAAACAAACTGTGATTGGAACTATAGCTCAGAACTGTGTGTGACAACGCCCTGAAACATAAAAGAGAACACTGCTAGATCAGTTCTCTGTTGGTTAAAAAAAGAAACCCCACAGCCATGTAGCACATGTTTGAAACACCTTGTCCTTGTCAGTGTCAGTGTTTGATGCGATCAGGGACGTGTTTAAGAAGCTTTGGGAGGGGAATGGGGGAAGAGGGAGGGTAGAGGGGAAGGGGGGAGAGTTGGAGCACTCCAACCTCACATATGGGTGAGCCTGAAGATGTCTGGCCTGTAAAAGCTTCCATATCCACCCCCCCCTTTCCCTCCCTCCCTCCCTCCCTCCATCATTGTTTCACTCCCACAGTGTCATCTGTCTCCGTGCTTACAGCCACTTGGCAGCCTACCACAGGTTTAGGGCAGATAAACATTTAACTAAATGTTGCACCCACTCCAAATCCAGGATTACATCCCTCTCATTCAATATTTGGGGTGTTTAAACACTTGCAGTGGATGTGGCTTTCTGCCTGGTCTGAAGATCTAAATCAAATTCCACAAATATAACCCAAGTGAGGGACACAGAGTAAGAAGCTGTGCTAGTCGTGACAATTCTAAACATGTCAGTACTGGAAATAATGTTATAACCATTCCTGGCCAGCATTTAGGTGTTTACATTCGAAGAAAGAAATCAACATTGCTTAGACCTACCTCTGCCATCTTGGCAAGCTCTGTCCAGTCAGCTTTGTTGTAGCTGCACATTATACTGGAGATAATGACCTAGAGAAAGAGAGAAGAATCATATAACACTGAGTGATAAATCCATTGCGGCTCAAACTAAAAGTTTCATTTCAACACATTAGAAAACAGATCTGAGAGGAGCAGCCATTATCCTATCTTTAAGAAGCACCAGCATTGTCCTCCCTCAGTCACAAAATCAATATTTATAATTTTATAAGATCAGGACAAATCCAGTGTGTTTGCCAGCGTTATTAAAACAATAAAAACACCAGAGAGAGGTACAGATGTAGGATCTTCATTTGAGTCCGTTTGCTACGGCAGGAAAATGATCCTGCAGGGAAAGGAAATATGGATTATTATGATACATTTTTGCTAGGGAAAATCAAGTCTGAAATTTAAAAGTGGAAATTACAAACTTCAGAAGCCTTTTTAAACCTTAGATACACTACAAGTATAAAATGTCCCGCATTTCAGGAAAGTTCTCTTGCAACAGGGAGATCAAATTAAGATCCTACACATGTATTTGCAGGAGGCTCTGAGTGGATTAGACTAGGTCTCTCTCCTCCAGACATACAATAAGCCCTCTATAAAACAGGTTATATAGGCCCCTGCTTCTTAATATTGCCTCCCGGTTTTAAGTAATCACAGAAATAAAAAGGACCATGATGTATAGACATGATGCTGAGGATCCCCGATGGGTCCAATCCACAAAGAGGTAAGAGCTACTACCCCCATTGGCTGGGAGGCAGAGGACGTCTTCTGGAGATATTGAGGAACATTATTTCTGACCACATATATCTGATGTGCCTGCTTTGTGTTATAACTGTCTGGAAACTGTGTGTGTGTTCATGGTCAGCTTATTGTATGTCTATACAGAGAAAACCACAGAAAAAAGGTTACATCTCTGTGGAATTAGATCACACTACAACTTTCCTACTGTATCAACATTATAAAGGAATTCAAAGTAAACACTGATGCTAAGTAGCTATTAATCAAGTACTGTGACTGCCTTGTACAGCTTCCTCTCTCCTTGTCATGATATTAACTGTTAAACTATGTTATTGTACTACGTATTAAAGTTGTAAAAGACCGTTAATGTTACTCGTTCCAACAGCAGGCCTTCTAAAAGAGTTAGGATCCAGGGGAGGACATTAAACAGAAAGGCTGAACCCCCTCCAGCGACAAATATCTAGTAGATATACATCTCCTTCTAGCCAGGTACAGCATGAAGGTTCCTCAATCCACCACAGCAGACAGACACACACCAAGACGCAACTCCAGCCCTGCTGTGGTTTAATGAAGGTTTAAATAGACCTAGATTTAACTGTGCAAATAAAGTGAAAGCTCCCCTTGACTCCATGACATTTACAATGGCCAATATGCAGGCCCTGCTTGACATATTAGTCATATTGGAGCTTTCTGTTTTCAGGAATATTAGACTTTCATAGGTGATGTTATGAGAGGGTACGCCGTCTCGGCTTAGCTAGTTTCTCGTTGTGTGGCTCGAGAAACTGTAACTACAGATGAAACACATAAAATGGAGATGGTAAAACAGAGCAAAATGTACCATTATACTGAATAGTTGTCCTTGATGTTCTTTGGTATCTCAACGGCTATGGCACTGGTGGTGTGTGTGTGTGTCTCGCACTCTTAACAACACAGTACCAAAGGCACTGCTCGGTCTAAACAAGTTACATCCACTGCAAACCCTCTGATGCTGTGTGAATGTGTGTGTTTGAATATGCGCGTGCATGCATGTGTCCATGCGCATCTTTGTATGTGTGTGAGAGGATCATCTTGTTATTATCAGCTCAACCACAGAGCCCTGAGCTATACACTACAGAAATGACTTCTTCTTCCCCATTACCGCTAACAACACCATGGTATCCATGGAGATACCGGACATCACCTGGAAACTGTCACCTAGAGCCGAATCAGCCGATAGCCCACGGGAAAATGTGCGACAATTTTCGCTCCCTTCCCCCTCTCCTTAACTCTACTCTATTAGCACCACTAGGGATAATGAGAACACATTTGGCACTTGGTGGACGGCACCTCAATCGGGGCTATTTGTCCAGACTGCTCTGACCTAAAAAGCTAGGTGCTATTGAGGTAATTGGAAGGGCAAATAGGCCAGTATTTCCTTTGGTGCACTGTTTGTCAGAAAAAGAAAAAAAAGTACTATGTCTGTGTGCTTTACAGGTCATGGTACAGTTTGAGAGAGAGCTCAGTCTGGTCACGCACACACACTGGCATAGCACCCCCCGTGCTCCTTTGTGTTCCAATGAAACATATCCCAGAAGCGCTAATTTACAGGGAAACACGGAGCTCAGTGCTTTGTCCTGCTTCATTCTGGATCTGTGAAAGGGCTAGGGAGGAGAAACACACTATGACTGATCTAAAAACCACAAGAGGCATTTCACACTGTCTTTTTTCATCCACCTAACAATAGCTGTTGAAGCGAATGCAGGGCATCAGTGACATTATTCCTCTCAGACTTTCATTAACAATGGTCAGGGGAACATCAATGAATCCTTTGATATTGTACATCTGGAGTTTCCAAAAGTTGGGAGAACAAACTCTTAGAAATTAACAAATTACCCAGCAAACACGGAACGTTCTCAGGACATTAGGCAACGTTCCCATTAGGTCCCTTTAAGGGTATTTGCGAGAAGTTCTGGAACATTAACACATGACGTTAACCTCTGGACCATAAAAGGATGTTCAGTACAGGTCCCGGTTTGGTCACAGTATCATGTTATTATAAGGTGTTTTATGAAAATATACCCATTTGGTCCCGATAGGAAGTTATATATGGTACATTCAATGACCACAAGGGGATGTTTCATTATGGTCAAGAGGACGTCGCATGAGGATCCCAAGGGAACATTCCCTGGGGGACATTTGTGTAAATCACTGTAAGTTACCAGCACATCACTGAGGACCATGTCAGGATCTTCTAAGGACGTTTTCAGGACTGTCATTTTACTAGTCTTCAGGACATTGCATGATGGTCCAAAGGAAACGTCCCTGCAAACAAAAATGAGTCGTATGGACGTCCCCGGGGACGTCACAAAATGGTTGCCTAAAGTGGTCAGGTCGTTGTGTCATCCCCTGGAAGTTTAGTCTAGTTCCCAGTTTGTTCTGTCCCTAAGGATGTTTTCGGGCTGTTGTGTCATGATCCCCTGGAGGATCATGAAACAAAGTTCTGAAATGGGGACATCCCCAGAACAAACCGGGAACTAAACAGAACCTTCAGGTTACAATGACAACATCCCAAGAACATCCTAAAAATGTCCATAGGACCATGACACAACGTCCTCATGACTGAAGCCAACCATTTCGTGACGTTCCAGGGACGTCCTAATGACCAATTTTTGTTTGCAGGGAAAAAGCATGTTGTCATTGTAGTATCCAGCATAAACAAAGCAATACATTGCAACCCCTTGAACGAATGGCACTCCATTCTGCTGTTTCAATACAAGCTCATTAGACAGATATACTGTGGGAGTGTGTCCCAAATGGCATCCTAGTGCCTATAGTCCACTTCTTTTGATCAAGGCCCATAGGGCAGTAACTTACCTTGTTGGGGAAGTCAGCTTTGAGCTCGGTAACACTCTGGCACCAGTATGCTGCAGTCTTCTCACTGATCAGCTCGATATTGAGGAAGGAGCTCTGTCCCGGACCGAACATGGGGCCTGAGGTCGTCCCACGCACGATGCGGGGAGACACGTTGGTCACCAAGTCCTATATGGAACAAGAGAGCAACAAAACAACATTATAGTGGTTATATAGAGTAAAACCATTAAGTGCACTTCAAAAGTGAACAAAAGCTAGGGAACAAGAAAGCAACACAACAATGTTATAAAGTAAACCCTTTTTTAGTGCACTTCCAAGTGACTAAAACCTAGGGAACAAGAAAGCAAGACAATGATGTTAAAGTGGTTGTAATATTATCGTCAACTAATTTTATTCAGTAGCACTCTTCAGATGAGACCTTTTCTATTTCTGCAGGCCATTTCAAAGTGGCTCTGTTAAATATATGTAATTACCTACACGTACAGTTTCATATATCTACAGCGGTAGGAGTAAATATCCGAGCAGTCCTAGCTTTTACTTCAGTTGTTCAATGGATCTCTTCCAAGGCGTTGGAAGACCTGTTACCAGTCATAAGTTCTAAATTCATATTTTTTTTCCTGTAAAACACCATAAGAAAAGACAATTACAGTAATATTTTATAAAAATACATGACGCAAACTCAATAATGTTATTTCTTTTTTTTCATCCCAGGGTTCTTTGTGGTCTGAACTAACTTCATCTTTAATCAGATACTGACCGTAGCAACTCTTTCGAAATACAGCCCAGATGATGAAGTGCCGTCAACACTGAGAGAAAAGCTTTTACGTGACAAAATAAAGGAATGAATTCATCAACTTGAAATGATTTAATAATATATCTCAGTAGGCAGCTCTGTCTCTCTCTCTTGTTCCGTCTCTCTCCCTCTCTCTCTCTTTCTGTGTGTTTTATGCAGCATAAGGTTGTCTTTTTTTGCTGAATGAGTACTTTGAGATCCCTCACCCCTTCAGAAGTCTCTCTCTCTCTCTCTCTCTCTCTCTCTCTCTCTCTGATAGATTTACCCTCCACGCGACAGAAACATACATCAAACCTGGCAATGGTTCATGGACAAAAAAAAACTGCCAAACGGCCATAATGTCCAGCAGTAATTACATTCCTGTGAAGGGGAACAAGGGAAGAGAAAAGGAACAGCATTTTTGTGAAGTCCTCCCCTGGAAGTGTAATCAGAGTGCAGTATACATCACAACCAAGCCTGAGCCAGTCCAGGCCAGGGGAGGCAGCTGGCAGCTTACACCAAGCTAATGCGTTGACCAACCTGCTGATGGCTTTGGCACATCTCAAAACACATACAAGTACTACAAATAGAAGGTCACTATGTGTAGAACAACAAACAGTTGGCCTTCAGTGTGCAGCATTAGGGGAAAAGGTACAGTGCAGGTCCTGTACAGTAGCTAGCTTGTTTGGTTTGCATTGTGTTGCAACTTGCACTGTAAATTGACCTCATACTTGGCCTTTTGAGGACATAACTTATTGTGTTTATTACTGTGCAGAATAAACTGGGTAAAATTGTAATTAATAGCTTGATTAAATCTAAAGTTGAATTGACATTATATTTAATATTACACATATTATTTTCCTAATTAACTAATGCCAATTAAAGTAACCATTAACGAATCTGAATTAATTTACATATATATTTAGGGAACAACCTTAATGCAAACAATTAAGATAATAGCATGGTAACTTAATTTCATAACATTTGGACATTTTTCAAACTACATAGACAAAAAACATTAATTAGCTGTAATTAGTACTAATTTGCATGTCTGAATAAGACGCAGCATGGCCACAATCTGAGTTCCCTTTTTTAACACTTTATTTGCCAAACGGTGCTGTCGGTTCAAGTGTTCCACACTATAACGAATCACACTATAGCTGGTTCTATAGGATTTCACATATTCTACATCCCCCGCAAGCGTTAGCTTGGACAGTTGTTTGTAGAGTCAAACCTACTTAGGGATATAGGTAATCACAGGTTTGTCTATGTCTATCCAGGATGAATATAATATTTGTCTTATAGAAGCTGGAAGAAGTTGCTCCTAATTTGTACAGAAACATTGAAAATAAATAGTGTTTTTCCTCTCCCCATTTTATCATACAAGTGTGGCGGTACCCTCAGGTGACAAAGAAATAAGAAAAAAAGAGGGGGGGGGGGCGAGTGTGGAGAATTGAGGCAGCCATCCCCAGGGCTTGGGGCGGATCTACAAGTTGCTATTTAATGAAGACTGTGACCAGGGAACATTACGCTGCTGGGCTTATTTATTATCAAGACAGGGCGGAACATGAGTTTTAATATTAAACTACTGGAAACCATGAAAATTGCCCAAAGGGAGAGCAACAGCATGCCACCGAGACACAGGTGCCACATACAGTGGCAAGAGATAAGGCTAGTCCCCTACTTCTCCTCCCTCCTCCTCCTCCTCCACCTTTCTTTCTCTCTCTCCTCTTCTACCTTTCTCTCTCTCTCCTCTTCCACCTTTCTCTCTCTCTCTTTCCATCTCTCTCCGTGTTACATAACAAAATACACTTCATTTCAACAGAATTGTTCAGCTAGCTAGACCATGTAGAAAATAGTAAGCCCGGTCCAGGTGTGACCGGAAGGCCTTTACTTGTTATTGAGTGCATGGATTAAAATGTCTGCTGAGCAGTCTGTGACTACTTCTTTAATTTCAAGGACTCCTTGCCTGGTTGGGAAACAGGGCTACCCTGCTGTCCCCTGACAAGAAGGATCGTGTCGAAATGGACAATGGTAGCGAGGCGAGCTGACTTCCCTTTCTCTCATGTGATTGGTTAACAGGTCTGTTTATGTTTAGGGGCCGACTTGGCTTTATCACGTCGACACAGGTCTCTAATCCCCCCAGTACAGCAAGCAGCCTTTTGAGAAAGGAACACATGCGAGAAATACTAATCAAATGCAGTGGACTGCACCGTCTGTGACACACACACACACACACACACATACACACACACACACAAAGCCCCTCTTGTGATTTTGAGCTATATTCTGTGTTTATTAACACAAGCAGCTATACGGTCATTGCTTCAATGGCCTTATCATGGTAAATCCTTTCCACAGTTGGAATTCGAGAGAGAGAGAGAAAGAGAGAGAGAGAGGGAGACAGAGGGACAGAGAAAATGAGAGAGAGAAAGAACGAGAGAAGAGAGAAAGAATGAGAGAGAGACAACATTTAATGTGTATCTTAACACATGCGACTCACGACACATTTACAGTTTTGTATTGTATCATATTACGTTTTTAGCCGTGTATTTGTATGTGTTGAATATTTGAGAGAGAGAGAAATCATTTTAACCACATTTATCCTGGTGATTGGGACTGTCATTACTGCTAAGAGAGGTTGGGGGTAATGGCAATAACTGTTAAGTGAACACATTCACTTTTAGGTTTTGTTCTTCTTTTTCTTAATGTCCTCCTTTTTTCCTGTGATATTAAATTATTGTCTATTGTACAACATATGTTTAGATGCCCTGGGGAAGTAACACTCTCTCTCTCTCTCTCTCTCTCTCGACAGGAGAGGTCAAGAGCAGTACATACAGATTTAAAGGAGATAATCCCCCACATTAGACCACAGACTATAGCTAATACCAAGCCAAATATTTTACCATTCAGAGGCAGAGTGGCATGTCTGCCAGTAAAGATGGTCATCGGACTGAGGGTAAAACACACAGGAACTTCTTAAGAGTGATATAGAACAGCAAGAACTAATACAATGTACTCAAAAAGAACAGCTAGTACTTACAGTACCAGCCAACATTTTGGACACACCTACTCATTCAAGGGTTTTTCATTATG
Source organism: Oncorhynchus tshawytscha (assembly GCF_018296145.1). NCBI lineage: Eukaryota > Metazoa > Chordata > Actinopteri > Salmoniformes > Salmonidae > Oncorhynchus > Oncorhynchus tshawytscha. The sequence continues at coordinate 24,306,102 of NC_056444.1, forward strand.
TTTTACTATATTCTACATTGTAGAATAATAGTGAAGACTTCAAAACTATGAAATAGCACATGGAATCATGTAGTAACCAAACAATTGTTACACAAATCAAAATATATGTTATATTTGAGAATCTTCAAAGCAGCTACCCTTTGCCTTGATGACAGCTTTGAACACTCTTGGTATTTTTCTCAACCAGCTTCCCCTTTCCAACAGTCTTGAAGGAGTTCCCACATAATGCACTTTTTGGCTGCTTTTCCTTAGCTCTGCGGTCCAACTCATCCCAAACCATCTCAATTGGGTTAAAGTCGGGTGATTGTGGAGGCCAGGTCATCTGATGCAGCACTCCATCACTCTCCTTCTTGGTCGAATAGCCCTTACACAGCCTGGAGGTGTGTTGGGTCATTGTCCTGTTGAATAACAAATGATGGTCTCACTAAGCGCAAACCGGATGGGATGGCTGCAGAATGCTGTGGTAGCCATGCTGGTTAAGTGTGCCTTGAAATAAAATAAAAATCACATGCAGTGTCATCAGCAGAGCACCCTCACACCATCATACCTCCTCCTCCACACTCCAAGGTGGGAACCATGCATATGGAGACTATCCGTTCCCCTACTCTGCATCTCACAAACACACCGCGGTTGGACCAATAATCTCAAATTTGGACTTATCAGACCAAAGGACGTCTCCACCGGTCAAATGTCATTTGCTCGTTTTTCTTGGCCCAAGCAAGTCTCTTCATCTTTTTGGTGTCATTTAGTAGTGTTTTTTTTTGGCAGCAATTCGACCATGAATGCCTGATTCAAGCAGTCTCCTCTGAACAATTGATGTTGAGATGTGTTTATTACTTGAACTCTGTGAAGCATTTATTTGGGCTGCAATTTCTGAGGCTGGTAACTCTAATGAGGCTCGTAACTCATAGCACTTGATGGTTTTTGCGACTGCACTAGAAGAAGCAAAGCTGTCATCAAGGCAAAGGGTGGCTACTTTGAAGAATCTGAAAAATATAATATATATTTTAATTTGTTAAACACTTTTTTTGTTACTACATGATTCCATGTGTTATTTCATAGTTCTGATGTCTTCACAATGTTTCTACAATGTAGAAAATGGTGAAAATAAAGAAAAACCCTGGAATGAGTAAGTAGGTGTGTCCAAACTTTTGACTGGTACTGTAAGTATTTGATGTTGGAATTTTAAGTAAAACCTCTGTGCTAAAAATAACATGCAGACGTTAAATTATGTCATTGCTATTGGAAAGAAAAAACTAGGTCACACTTTATTTGGATAGTCCATCTGTAGATGCTCTACAGAATATCAGAAACATTCCAATATCTACCAACCCTATCCCTAGTCTAACCCTAACCTCAACCCTTAAAACTGTTTTGGAAACAACAGGTGTGGACTAACAGTGAAATGCTTAATTCCCAGCAATGCAGAGAGAAAGACAATAGAAAAATAATAGAAAAGTAAAACACGTAATAATAATAATAGTTAGAACATATACACAATAAGTAATGACAACTTGACTAATGTACATGAGGTAATAGTACCAAGTCGATGTGCAGCGCTACGAGGTAATCGAGGTAGATACAGTGCATTCGGAAAGTATTCAGATCTTTTCCCACATTTTGATACGTTACAGCCTTATTCTAAAATTGATTCAATATTTTTGCCCATCAATCTACAAACACCCCATAATGACAAGGCGAAAACATGTTAAGAATTGTTTTGCACATTGACAGAAAAAAATAATTTAAAAAATACTTTATTCAGACGCTTTGCTATGAGACAGTTAATTGAGCTCAGGCGCATCCCGTTTCCATTGTTTCCATGGCCTGAATGCCAAGCATCACGTCTGAAGGAAACCTGGCACCGTTCCTATGGTGAAGCATGGTGGTGGCAGCATCATGCTGCGGGCATGTTTTTCAGTGGCAGGTACTGGGAGACTAGTCATGATCGTGGGAAAGATGAACGCAGCAAAGTACAGAGAGATCCTTGAGGAAAACCTGCTCCAGAGCGCTCAGGACCTCAGACTGGGGTGAAGATTCACTTTCCAACAGGACAACGACCCTAAACACATAGCCAAAACAATGCAGAAGTGGCTTCGGGACAAGTATCTGAATGTTGTTGAGTGGCCCAGCCAGAGCCCGGACTTGAACCCGATCTAACTTCTAAAATAGCTGTGCAGCATAGCTACTCATTCACCCTGACAGGGCTTGAGAGGATGTGCTGAGAATAATGGGAGAAACTCCCCAAATACAAGTATGTTTGTTGCGTCATACCCATGAAGACTCGAGGCTGTAATCGGTGCCAAAGTTTCTTCAATCAAGTACTGAGTAAAGGGTCTGAATAGTTATGTAAATGTGAAACTTCAGTTTTTATTTTTAATACATTTGCAAAAAAATCTAAAAACCTGTTTTTGCTTTGTCATTATGGGGTATTGTGTTTAGATTAATGAGGGGAAAAACGATTTAATACATTTTAGAATAAGGCAGTAATATATCAAAATGTGTAAAAAGTCAAGGGGTCTGAATAGAATGCACTGTATGTACATATAACTAGGAATAAAGTGACAGATACTAAACAGTAGCAGCAGAATATGTCAAAAAAAAAAATAAAATAAAAAGTTAAATACTTAACCAAATAGCTACCTGGACTAACTATTATAGCTTGGGGGTAGAAGCTGTTCGGAGTCCCGTAAGTTTCAGACTTGGTGCATCAGTACCGCTTGCCGTGCAAGTTGGGTGGCTGGAGTCTTCGACAATTTTTAGGGCTTTCCTGGATGGCAGGAGCACAGGTGTTGTAGTACCCTCTTCATGACTGTGTTGGTGTTTTTGGACCATGATATATCCTTAGTGATGTGGACACAGAGGAACTTGAAGCTCTCGACGCGCTCCACTACAGCCCTGTCAATATGACTAGGGGCGTACTCGGCCCTCCGTTTCCTGTAGTTCACGATCAGCTCCTTTGTCTTGCTGACGTTGAGGGAGAGGTTGTGTCCTGGCACCACACTGTCAGGTCTCTGACCTTCTCCCTATAGGCTGTCTCATCGTCATCGATGATCAGGCCTACCACCATTGTGTTGTCGACAAACAATATGATGGTGTTGGAGTCATGCGCGGCCACGCAGTTGTGGGTGAACAGAGAGTACAGGAGGGGACTAAGCACGCACCCATGAGGGGCCCCCGTATTGAGGGACAGCTTTTTTGCTTACCATCAACATCTGAGGGCATTCCGTCACGAAGTTCAGGATCCAGTTGCAGCGGGAGGTGTTCAGTCCCAGGGTCCTTAGCTTAGTGATACACTTGGATGGCACTATGGCGTTGAACGCTGAGCTGTACTCAATGAATTGAGATTGCATCATATGTGGATCTGTTGGGGCGTTATGTAAATTGGAGTGGGTCCAGGATGTCTGGGATGATGGTGTTGATGTGAGCCATGACCAGCCATTCAAAGCATTTCATGGCTACAGATGGCAGCTACAGGTGAGAGTCAATTTGACAGCTAACCTTGGCATTCTTGGGCACAGGGACAATGGTGGTCTGCTTGAAACATGTTGGTATTCCAGACTGGGTCAGGGAGTTTGAAAATGTCGGTGAAGACACTTGCCAGCTGGTAGAGGTGGTTTATTTACGCGCCACTGTACTGTTTCATGATGGTGCCTGCATGTCTGCCTCTGTATCGTCGTCTCTTTCTCTTCCGAGAGACTGGGATTAGGGTCTTGTCCGGGGTGAGCAGTATGTTCTGCGCCGCCAACTGATTGAAGTATAAATCATCATCCAAATCGAGGTTAGGGATTGCTGTTCTGATGTCCAGGAGCTCTTTTCAGTCATAGGAATTGATGGCGGAAACATTACGTAGTTAAGATCAGCTAATAAATTGTAGAATTGGTCAGGAGCCCGTAAAAAGGTCGCTATCTATTCTAGCGCCATTCTCAGACATTCCAGTGTTATTCTGAACCTAACCCTAACTGTAACCTTAGCAAGCGGTTGTTTATAAACAGATAGTTTGTTGATAGTAAGACCACTTGTAGAGCATCTACAGATGGAATATCCAAACTATCCAAATAAATTGAGATAAACTGAGATAAAACCAAAATGAAATGCGTTGTAAAAGTGTCGCTCAAAATTCTCAACTCCACGATACAATGGAGTTGAGTGGCGATGAGTTTACTTACAACTACAACGAGTCGGTATCAATCCATTCTTAAATGCGCACCCATGTATGTCCTGTGTAAAGGCTTTCTTTTCCTTGGCTGCTGCAATCTGTTGTTTTTAATATAATAGCATTTTACGCAACCTCCGCCAAGGGAGTCGTTGTTTGTTATCAGAGGAGCAGCCCCGTCAATGCATGGCAGATCGGAATGTCATTTGTTTTCCAAAACAATGGACTCCAACTCCCACTGGCAAATCTATAAGAATCAAGGACGAGCACAGTTACACAGTAAGTGTTAAACAGTTGATATTTATAAAAGTATCGAATGGTAGTGCATGTTTGCAGTCATAAACTTCACACTCCGTTGGAAAACAGTGCATTATGCGGCGCAATTTGACAGAACATAGAATGAAGTTTTTATAAAAAACTAGATTTCAACACCGAAATAAAATAACATCTTTACACGGGACAAACATAGGTACAAGGTACGCATTAAAGAATGGACATTTTCACAAGTATCGATTGATACCAACTCGATGAAGTCAGATGTACACTCTCCCAAAACGCATCGCCACTCAACTCCATTAAGATGTGATGTACATATTGTGGAGTTGAGACTTCTCATTTAGTAAAAATGTAAACATGGCATTGGTCTTTTTGGATATAAAACATCTATAAGCTTTAATATGGATAGAGGCTCTTTGGGTATACTGTGTGTATCGCTATGCTAGCATGATGTTATGTAGCTGAACCAGAGCCTCTTGATTCCATTATTACCAAAACTGCATCCCAAATGACACCCTTGTCCAATAGGGCTCTGGTCAGTGGTAGTACACTGTAAGAAATAGGGTGCCATTTGGGAGTCCACACATGAATCATTATAAACAGTCATGAAGGAAAAATCAAAGGGCTGCCCGCTCACTTCTCCCCCTCTGCAGCCAGCCACTGACCCATCAACAGGAAACTTCATAAACAAGGGAACGAGAGAGAGAGAAAAAAATGAAAATTAAAGAGAGGGAAATAAAAAAGGCCATGTAGCAGTTCTGAGGAGTTGTGATCATCATTCATCTTCATCCCCCAAGTGCAGATGGAACACTTGCTAAGCCATCATTTATTGCTGGTGTTTACTATGCCTACTGTGTTGGACACACACACAAAAACACACACACACACAAACACACACACACACACACACACACACACACACACACACACACACACACAAGCAAACACAAACACACACAAGCAAACACAAACTCACACACACAAACACTGGAGGTGGGGGAAAGGGCTTTGTCAGCAGGTGGGCCTACGCTATTCTCCAACACGAGATGGACCATGGTAGCAAACACACACAAACACACACACAAGCACACACACAAACACAAGTACTGGAGGTTGGGAGAAAGGGGCTTGTCAGCAAGTGGGCATACACTATTCTCCTACACGAGATGGGCCTTGGTAGCAAAGCATTCAGTATGTGTGTGTGTGTGTGTATTCACGGTACGTACATTTATCCTTGTTGATGCCAGTTCAGATTCCTGACAGAGATAGCCTCCTCCGCAGTAATTATCTCCTATCTGTAACCTGTCAATTATAAAACTCAGAAACCTTGAATCCATTACAACATCAAACAAATGTACACCCTAGGAACTTTGATAAACTGTATAATCTCTCTCTCTCTCTCTATTATCATTCTCTCCCTAGCAGATTCAGTAAGTCTTTCATTCCAACGACCCTGATGCATTGACAAAAACACATTCCAAGATACAGCAAGACCTTGACTTTCCCTTTGTGAGGACGGTGCAAACTGAAGCAACAAGAAATACGAATAAAACAGGGTAGTACAGAGAGTCAGCGTACTCTGTAACCTGTTAAAGTATCAAAATGTATATTAGTGCTTTAACTGGACTGGACACATAGTTTTTTTTTACCCCCGCTAGCAGCATCATACTGATGCTACTGTGTAGGTGACAGAATGGCCCTGTCAGGGACTAAATAAATGAATGTCAAAGCCAAAGGATATTAGTCGGCTGTGATAAATGAAGAAGGATATTGTCTGTCAGTTTGGTCATTAGTCTCTTTCACCATTCACTCCTTCTCTGCTATCTCCCTCCTCCCCTATAGTCCCTCAAAGGCTAATACACACAGACATCGCTACTGCTACATATCTTACACTAATAACAACCATAGGCAATATCTATCTAACCATTAACTACGATAACGCAGTCACAGTAGTAATGAGCGTTCAAGGTCCGAATCAAAAAGCAACTCTGAACATTGTGTTTGCCACAGACATTGACATTGAAGGAGTGACTTACGTAGAAAGTATCACATGTATTGTTAAGCAGAAAATCTCCCCATTCTCTCTAACCCAATAGAGACCTGCTACACACCGACTTCCAACTGTCCTGTTGTTCCAGGGAAGACGAACCCCACACACACCAAATCTGCTACCTTCCATGTGTCATTACATCTTCTAACATGTGTCCTCCCTCATCAGTAATGATTGCTTCATGCTAGTGCACAAGTAGTTTCACATTAAAATGAAAACAAGTTAAATCAAACGTAGGTGATTTTGACAAGAATCGGTGGTTGAGAAACATGGCTGTCAAAGCAGTCGTGAGATCTGAGAGGTGTTGACTAATTGCTTGATAATTACACAGTGAATCGTCTAATTAAGCCGACGGTTAATTAGGGTAAGCTTGCGCAGCTTGCAAGTCTTTTTTGGTTTGGTGTAGGTGTGGATTTGTGTGTAGATGTGTGTGTGTGTGTGTCAGCAAATGAGATAAAGAGAGATCGTGAGACTGCTAAAGAGTGAGAGATCGAGAGAGAGCGAGCAAGAGAGACAAAGGGTTGAAGTTCATGAAGAACTCCTCCAGACATATACAGTAACCATCTAACCATCCACAGCCTGTAGCAAGTGCAACATCATACAGCTGAACCACTTGTGAAGCTTAAATGTGAATAATAATATTAAGAGCTCTAGACATTACCTCCCCAACCTCCCTCCCGCTCTGCAGTGGAGCGCCATTATCCTTTGTTTGCCTTAGGACAGGCCCTGTTTATTTTACTACCAATCTGAAAATCTATGATGTGGAATAGAAAGCAGCAAAAAAGACCTGGCATCGGAACGCACTATGCAGTCACACTCCAGCAGTTTGTATTCATTTAACAAGCAAATTAGAGAGGAAGTGGAGTTTGTATAGTGCCTGTATGAGTGTAGAGGAAGAGGAAAATACAGATGACTACAGCCTCATTAGCTACAGTTAGTTACATGTTTACCGGTTATAATATCTAATTTAATTGGGAGATCAAAGGAGTGGTGACTACCTCTTGCATGGCTCAGAGGGCAAAGAAACTACACTATATATACAAAAGTATGTGGACACCCCTTCAAATGAGTGGATTCGGCTATTTCAGCCACACCCGTTGCTGACAGGATTATAAAATCGACCACATAGCCATGTAATCTCCAAAGACAAACATTTGTAGTAGAATGGCCTTACCGAGGAGCTCATTGACTTTTAACACAGTACCATCATAGGATGCCACCTTTCCAACAAGACAGTTCATCAAATTTCTGCCTTGCTAGAGCTGCCCCGGTCAACAGTAAGTGCTGTTATTGTGAAGAGGAAAAGTCTAGGAGCAACAACGGGTCAGCCAAATGCTGAAGCGCATAGCGCGTAAAAATCATCTGTTCTTGTTTGCAACACTCACTACCGATTTCCAAATCTCCAAACGTCAACACAAGAACTGTTCGTTGGGAGTTTCGTGAAATTGGTTTCCATGGCCGAGCATCCGGATCCAAGCCTAAAAAGCACCATGAAAAATGTCAAGTGTTGGCTGGAGTGTATTGGACTCTGGACCATTGGACTCTGGAGCAATGGAAATGTGTTCTCTGGAGTGATGAATCACGCTTTACCATCTGGCAGTCCGACAGACGAATCTGGGTTTGGCGGACACCAGGAGAACGCTACCTGCCCCAATGCAGTGCCAACTGTAAAGTTTGGTGGAAGAGGAATAATGGTGCAGGCTAGGCCCCTTAGTTGCAGTGAAGGGAAATATTAACGCAAAAGCATACAATGACATTCTAAATAATTATGTGCTTCCAATTTTATGGAAACAGTTTGGGGAAGGCCCTTTCCTGATTCAGCATGACAATGCCTCCAAGCACAAAGGGAGGTGGTTTGTCAAGATCCTTGTGGAGGAACTTGACTGGCCTGCACAGAGCTCTGACCTCAACCTCATCAAACACCTGTGGGATGAATTGGAATAGCGAATGTGAGCCAGGCCTAAACGCCCAACATCAGTGCCCGACCTCATTAATGCTTAAGCTACAGCTCGCTGTGACTTTATCGGAGTGTTACTTGGCGTGATACCATGAATCAGCACATCATTTTGTTTGTATTGGAAAACTGGAAAATGTATTTTCTCAGTGTTTGTTTGGTAAAAACATTTTGATTAAGCTGAGACTTTGCATGAGATATAGAAAACTAGAGCTGGTTTTGAAATTAAAGCATGTTATGGTGCCTTTAAGGACCTTCTTGATTCTAAGTAACCAGAGTAATCCTGATATACAGTATATTCCAAGTAAACATACACCGGTTTATTATAGTTTTATTGGAAAGAATGCATCATGCACTTTTCCTACAACTGATGGTGCAAACAGTCTGAATCGTGCAGTAAAGCTTATTATAGGAGTCAAAAGCCAGTCCAGTTCCTACAGGATGAATAACATGCTAATTACCATGACGCATGCAAGGCTCCATGCTATTTACTAGTGGTTAAAACCATCAGAGAATCTGTGTGGCATCGGCAGAACACGACCTCCTCACCTCTTACTCTTAATAAAGATGCTGGAGCAGTTGATTAAACTGTGTTGTTAATAAGTAGAGTTAGATTCACAGAGTGCATGAAGCAGAGGCCTGTGGAACTGTGTGTGTGTGTGTGTGTGTGCGTGCGTGCGTCAATGTCGGGCCATAACATGTGTGTTAACAATGTTAGGGTTACCATGGAGACGTAGTTACTGTTCGCCACCTCATCAAGGACACGTTTGTGTAATGTTGTAAATGTGGAGTGGGGAGGTCTGCTATTATCTCTCCCTTTAATTGCTTTAGAAGTAAATGCAAAGCATTATTCCATAGTTGTCGAGAGGAAGTTGCTAACGTTTGTTGGATGCACTCGATAAGTTCTATGAAACATTTTTCTTTTTAAGTACACAAAACCTGAAACTTCTCTTCGAAACATCATCACTATCCTCTTTACCTGTGACTCTGTACTTTTGGCACAACAGTTAAACTTGAATGCGGGAGCTTCTAGGACCAAGCAGAAACTGTACCCATCAGGGCTCAGCCAATTACAGGCGTGATTTCTACCACCCTGAGACAGTCAAATGATAAACTGAGACAGTATGGTCGCTAGCTATTACAGGTAAACTATCCTGCTGTTACGACCTCAGCAATGTGTGTGTGTGTATGCACGCGCATATATACGTAAATGTGTGTGTGTGTGTGTGTATTACTGACATCCATCTAGAGATGTGGTAATTAGCCTCTGAAACATAGCACCGTGTATCACTCACAGGGATTTAGCAGCTGGGTAATTGGTACAACGTAAGGAAAAATGTACTCGTCACTCCTGAGGAGGGAAACGGGGCTATAGATCAGAGGCTTGGGGGGAGAGAGACAGTGGCCCACTGGCCCCTGTGCTCCCCCTGTTTCAGACAGAGCTCTGATAGGTTCACAGAGTGGAAGAGGAGGCCAAAACGTTGGCATCGTGGCATTTTTTTTCATATGCAACACAGTTAATTCATTCAGATTAATGGTAGACCCCCCTAGCTTTGTTCTATTCTCTCCCTTCTCTTCCTTATGCTGGGCCTTATAATAGCTGGTTAATTCACATCACATTCTTTTCCTTTTTACACAAGCCCTAGAAACAGCCAGGACGACGATCCTCATATTCACCCAGCAATCCACTGTGCATCTCAAAGCGCTATCAATGGCAACACACTGTAATGTTATGATAGGAGCAGCCAGCAGTGAACAGCACTAGCGAGCAAAAAAACAGGATATTAAAAAAAATAGGTAATCTGTGTTTAAGTTGAAACGATACTGAAGGAGAGCCGCCTGTTTCATTCATATTGACATTAAGAACTTCTTTATCGCTCTCCCTAAAGAAAGCTCCCCGAACAATTTAAACCAGCAAAGCACACAATAAGGAATAATATGATTTCTGTTTACTGAGATATCAGCTGGTATTTTGGCGCTACACTGACAGCCAATAGCTACAACAGTATATTAGACCCCAATCTGGCATCTACAAATGTCAAGAGAATACGAAAGAGGGAGGATATGGTGAAAGGGATGGGTGGGGGGGTGTCACACATATGTGTAAAATTCTTTTTTAAAAACCAACAGAGTTTACATAAACATATTCTGAGGCTGAATCATTATCATATGTGCAGCTGTCAATCTTGATGCTTCAGCTGAGAGCAAAGCTCCTAGGAAAAGAGTATAATACAACAACCCTATACCCAGGTTGACCATGATTTCTCTCTGAACTCCCTTGGTAAGTCCAGGCATGGTACATTAAGCTTATTCAAAAGCCAGCAGAGGTGAAATACTTGTAGCAACAGTAGCAAGCCCATATATCCAGGCTCCTTCTCTCCTTCTCTCTTTCTGCTCTCTAAATCTCTCTCTCTCTCTTAAAAGAAACAGAAAGTTTAACTTTTCAAAATGACAAAGGGGGCAGTCCATAAAACAAGTGATGGAGGCAGTGATATGTTTTCATCGAAACAGGGACAGCCACGCTCTTCTCATGCTTTCTCTACATCAGGCATCATTTACAGTGAAATTACATGAATCAGCTATATTGAAAACAAATGGCAAGTGAAAGCATCATCTGGTGAAGTTTGTGATTTGTTTTACATGTTCTTTTTCTACTTTCTTTTCTTTACTTGAATGTAATATATATATATTATATATATATATAGCTCCAGTAATCAAATGGTACCAGCTACAGAACAAAGATGCAGCATATCCCTGGTTAATGCCCAATAGACACCTACACACTAATATAAAGCTGAGTAGACATGAGTACCTTGTCCAGAGAGAAGGTCTTGGTGAGAGCGAAGCCCCATCCTTCCAGGAAGGCCCTGCGGATCATGGCTGTGCTGGTGGTGGGGGGAGCGGAGGCCAGGCCAAAGGGGTTGGGGAACCTGATCCCACACATCTCCACACCGATGTCCACAGAGTCGATGGCACAGTGGAAGAGAGGGAGTTGGGGGACGCTGGACACCGTCTGGCCGTGGAGAGACTGGAAGGTCAAAACATCCAGTTACACTACCATGAGATAACGACAGGAATAGGGTTGAAAGTTCCAGGAACAGAATTTAACAGCATTTTGCAATCCTAGTAACAGATCGACAGACCGTAAAGAGGACGCCGAAGAACATGGCTGACATTTTACATTCTCCCAAACAATTGTGCAATTTTTTTATTCTATTTTTTTTTTTGCGTTTTCTGTAACTTACTTTTTAACTCATTGTGTACATAATGTTGCTGTCTCTTATGACCGAAAATAACTTCTGGACATCAGAAGCGATTACTCGCCGCGGACTAGAAGAAACATTTTCCTTTAACGAGTCCGACGAGAAGGATATCCTGCTTTCACTGGAACAGGCCCAGATACACGCCTTTTGTGTGAAGAAAAGACGCCGGAAAAAGGGACGCAGAACGGGGATCCTTCTGAGAAGCCGGAGACGAGCGAGTAAACTCCCAATGCCTTCCATTCTCTTTACTAATGTGCTATCTTTAGAAAATAAAATTGATGACCTACTATTAAGATTATCCAACCAACGGGACATTAAAAACTAACATCTTATGTTTCCCCGAGACGTGGCTGAACGAAGAAATGGATAATATAGAGCTGGAGGGATTTTCCATGCACTGGCAGAACAGAGACGCTACCTCTGGTAAGACGAGGGTGGGGGTGTGTGTCTACAGTGGTAGGCCTGATCACCGACAACGATAAGACGGCCTATAGGGAGGAGGCCAGAGAACTGGCAGTGTGGTGCGAGGACAACAACCTCTCCCTCAATGTGAGCAAGACAAAGGAGCTGATCGTGGACTACAGGAAAAGGTGGGCCGAACAGGCCATTAACATCGACGGGGCTGTAGTGGAGCGGGTCGAGAGTTTCAAGTTCCTTTGTGTACACATCACCAACAAACTATCATGGTCCAAACTAGAGGTTGGCCGATTATGATTTTAGAACGCCGATACCGATTATTGGAGGCCCCCAAAAAAAACAATACCGATTAATCAGCCGATGTAAGTATATATATATTTGTAATAATGACAATTACAACAATACTGAATGAACACATTTTAACTTAATATAATACAAAAATAAAAATCAATTTATCCTCAAATCAATAATGTAACATGTTCAATTTGGTTTAAATAATGCAAAAACACAGTGTTGGAGAAGTAAAAGTAAAATATGTGCCATGTAAAAAAGCTAACATTTAAGTTCTTGCTCAGAATATGAGAACATATGAAAGCTGGTGGTTATTTTAACATGAGCCTTCAATATTCCCAGTTAAGAAGTATTAGGTTGTAGTTATTATAGGAATTATAGGACTATTTCTCTCTATACCATTTGTATTTCATATACCTTTGACTATTGGATGTTCTTATAACTGGTGGCATCCATAAGTCTATTGCTGTTATATTGCACAACCTTCAATGTTATCTCATAATTATGTAAAATTATGGACAATTAATTACGGTCTTTGTTTGGAAGAAATGGTCTTCACACAGTTCGAAACGAGCCAGGCTGCCCAAACTGCTGCATATACCCGGACTCTGCTTGCACAGAACCCAAGAGAAGTGACACAATTTTCTATTAATATTGCCTGCTAACATGAATTTATTTTAACTAAAAATGCAGGTTTAAAAAATATATACTTGTGTATTGATTTTAAGAAGGGCATTGATGTTTATGATTACGTACATTGGTGCAATGACAGTGCTTTTTTCGCGAATGCGCTTGTTAAATCGTTACCAGTTTGGCGAAGCAGGCTGTGATTCAATGATAAATGAACAGGCACCGCATTGATTTTTTGCAACGCAGGACAAGCTAGTTAAACTAGTAATATCATCAACCATCTGTAGTTAACTTCTGATTATGTTAAGATTGATTGTTTTTTATAAGATACGTTTAATTCTAGCTAGCAACTTACCTTGGCTCCTTGCTGCACTCGCATAACAGATGGTCAGCATGCCACGCAGTCTCCTCGTGGAGTGCAATGTAATTGGCATTCAAAAATGCAAATGACCGATTGTTATGAAAACTTGAAACCGTCCCTAATTCCCTAACCGATTAATCGGTCGACCTCTAGTCCAAACATACCAAGACAGCCGTGTAATGGGCAAGACAAAACCTTTTCCCCCTCAGGAGACTGAAAAGATTGGCATGGGCCCCCAGATCCTCAAAAGGTTCTACAGCTGCACCATCGAGAGCATCCTAACCGGTTGCACCACCGCCTGGTAAGGCAACTGCTCGACATCTGACCGTAAGGAGCTACAGAGAGTAGTGCGAACGGCCCAGTACATCACTGGGGCAAAGCTTCCTGACATCCAGGACCTATATACAGTGCCTTGCGAAAGTATTCGGCCCCCTTGAACTTTGCGACCTTTTGCCACATTTCAGGCTTCAAACATAAAGATATAAAACTGTATTTTTTTGTGAAGAATCAACAACAAGTGGGACACAATCATGAAGTGGAACAACATTTATTGGATATTTCAAACTTTTTTAACAATTCAAAAACTGAAAAATTGGGCGTGCAAAATTATTCAGCCCCCTTAAGTTAATACTTTGTAGCGCCACCTTTTGCTGCGATTACAGCTGTAAGTCGCTTGGGGTATGTCTCTATCAGTTTTGCACATCGAGAGACTGAAATTTTTCCCATTCCTCCTTGCAAAACAGCTCGAGCTCAGTGAGGTTTGATGGAGAGCATTTGTGAACAGCAGTTTTCAGTTCTTTCCACAGATTCTCGATTGGATTCAGGTCTGGACTTTGACTTGGCCATTCTAACACCTGGATATGTTTATTTTTGAACCATTCCATTGTAGATTTTGCTTTATGTTTTGGATCATTGTCTTGTTGGAAGACAAATCTCCGTCCCAGTCTCAGGTCTTTTGCAGACTCCATCAGGTTTTCTTCCAGAATGGTCCTGTATTTGGCTCCATCCATCTTCCCATCAATTTTAACCATCTTCCCTGTCCCTGCTGAAGAAAAGCAGGCCCAAACCATGATGCTGCCACCACCATGTTTGACAGTGGGGATGATGTGTTCAGGGTGATGCGCTGTGTTGCTTTTACGCCAAACATAACGTTTTGCATTGTTGCCAAAAAGTTCAATTTTGGTTTCATCTGACCAGAGCACCTTCTTCCACATGTTTGGTGTGTGTCCCAGGTGGCTTGTGGCAAACTTTAAACAACACTTTTTATGGATATCTTTAAGAAATGGCTTTCTTCTTGCCACTCTTCCATAAAGGCCAGATTTGTGCAATATACGACTGATTGTTGTCCTATGGACAGAGTCTCCCACCTCAGCTGTAGATCTCTGCAGTTCATCCAGAGTGATCATGGGCCTCTTGGCTGCATCTCTGATCAGTCTTCTCCTTGTATGAGCTGAAAGTTTAGAGGGACGGCCAGGTCTTGGTAGATTTGCAGTGGTCTGATACTCCTTCCATTTCAATATTATCGCTTGCACAGTGCTCCTTGGGATGTTTAAAGCTTGGGAAATCTTTTTGTATCCAAATCCGGCTTTAAACTTCTTCACAACAGTATCTCGGACCTTCCTGGTGTGTTCCTTGTTCTTCATGATGCTCTCTGCGCTTTTAACGGACCTCTGAGACTATCACAGTGCAGGTGCATTTATACGGAGACTTGATTACACACAGGTGGATTGTATTTATCATCATTAGTCATTTAGGTCAACATTGGATCATTCAGAGATCCTCACTGAACTTCTGGAGAGAGTTTGCTGCACTGAAAGTAAAGGGGCTGAATAATTTTGCACGCCCAATTTTTCAGTTTTTGATTTGTTAAAAAAGTTTGAAATATCCAATAAATGTCATTCCACTTCATGATTGTGTCCCACTTGTTGTTGATTCTTCACAAAAAAATACAGTTTTATATCTTTATGTTTGAAGCCTGAAATGTGGCAAAAGGTCGCAAAGTTCAAGGGGGCGAATACTTTCGCAAGGCACTGTAATAGGTGGTGTCAGAGGAAAGCCCATAACATTGTCAGAGACTCCAATCACTCAAGTTATAGACTTTTCTCTGCTACCGCACGGCAAGCGTTACCAGAGCACCAAGTCTAGGACCAAAAGGCTCCTCAACAGCTTCTACTCCCAAGCCATTAGACTGCTGAATATTTAATAAAAATCACCACCGGACAATTTACAATGACCCCCCTTGTACACTGCTGCTACTTGCTATTTGTTTGTTACCTATGCATAGTCACTTCGCCCCCACCTACATGTACAGATTACCTCAACCAGCCTGTACCCCTGCACAGTGACTTGGTACCGGTGCACCCTGTATATAGCCTCATTATTGTTATTCTTATTGCGTTACTTTTTATTATTACTTTTTATTTGAACCTACTTGGTAAATAGTTTCTTCTTCTTGAACTACACTGTTGGTTAAGGGCTTGTAAGTAAGCATTTCACGGTTAAGTCTACACTTGTTGTATTCAGCGTATGCAGCAAATAAAGTTTACTTTGACAGAGCTGTGAGATAACGAAAATAACCACTGGTATTATGACAAAAGTCAACATACAGCAGTCTCCTCATCCTCCCTAGGCACCACTGTCCCAAATGGTACCCTATAAAGTAGTGCACTATATAGGGAATAGAGTGCCATTTGGGACGCATCCCTAAAGTCAAACATACAACAGTCATCCATCCATCCAGCAGCCTCTTCCTCTCCTCCTCCTAATTAGCCCAGCGTTTATCACAGTCTCTGATTGCTTTTGTAATGATGTCACCGCTGCATAATGAATGAGGAGGTGTCACGCTGTGTGTGTATGTATTTTTTTGTGTGTGTGTGTGTGTGTCATGCTGCGGCAAGGCGGCTGTTACATGACAGCCGGTGTTCCCCTTCGAGGGGTTTGGCATGTGGAGGAATACACGCCAAACACACGCCAAGCAACACGGGGGAAAACAGCAGCGGGGAACATGTAAATACAAAAGATGGTGATTATTAGGAATACTGGGGGGTTCCAGAGTTCCAACCAACAACAGCTTTAGCTGTCAAGATGTTGACATGTTCTGGATCATCGTCTTCCCCACAACATGTCTCCTTATCTGAATCCCAAATGGCACCATATTCCCTATATAAGGGCTCTCCAACCCTGTACCTGGAGAGCTACCGTCCTATAGGTTTTCACAGCAACCCTAATCTAGCACACCTGATTCTAATAATTAGCTGGTTGATAAGCTAAATCAGGTTAGTTACAACTGGGGTTGAAGTGAAAACCTACAGAAGGGTAGCTCTCCAGGAACAGGGTTGGAGTGCCCCTGCCCTATACAGTCCCTGGTTAAAAGTAGTGCACTACATAGGGAAGAGTGTTATTTGGGACAAGTCCATTTCTACTTTGAAACTGGTTTCTCTCATATGGTAGTGAATGAATATATGCTTGACCTCATTCATATAAGTATATAGATAATATTTTAGAGTAAAAAGCAACCTCTCACCCAGGTGTCCCATGCAGCACTAAGTTCCCAGAATTCCTTGCATAAATAAGGTCTAAATTCAACCATGCACATGATATGATAGCAAAAATACACTGAAAACAGCCTAAATGCACTGGTCGAAAGGGAGACCTATGACACAGTAATATCACATTATAATATAAAACACACTATTATCCTGAACGTGGAACACACAGTTCAAGGGATCCCTGAATAGCTCAGATATTAATTGCTGACCCTTTCCAGCAAATTGCCTGAATTCATTTCCTCTTCCTTGGTCGATTACTGTACAAAACCAAGCAATATACTGTTGCTTCCTTTCTGGTTACAAGTGGCATTTAATCTGCAAATAAACACTTGTCTATGCTTTGCACTGAACACAGCTACATTACTACAATTAACCTGCATCTGAACCAGGCCCCGGTCTGCCGAGCGCTGCACTCTGCAGTATAATCTGAGGGGAAACGGAGGGATGGGGGAGGAGGATGGAGGGATGTAGAGGAGGTCAGGCACCTCAGGAAGACAAGCCGGCACGCTGGGAGAATTGGAGGCTGGGAATCAACCGCTGTCTCTGTTATTACGTGCGGAAGCAGTAAAGAGTCCTCTCTGATCCTGCCTTTACACAGACTAGTGCACCACACACCCATCTGTACTGCACTTTGACTCATTCACTTAGTGTTCACCACAGTAAGTGCTGCGTGCAGTACAGTACGGGGTGTACATGCTGAGTGTTCGAGGTGAACGTAGTAATGATGATGATGTATCATTTGGCTTCCTTTCCACTTCCTTTTCAAACCCACAGAAGACATGAATTAATCCACAACGGAAAGAGCTAATATTGTATCGGGACTATTTCAATATTGACATATTCTGCTAATTGAGAAGTGATGTAATTGCCTTGGTTCATTCATGAATCTACACACGGGGATGCTGTTATTGGGAAAAAGAAAAGGAAACAAATGAAAGTCGAGCAAGATGAAGTACTGAACATTGATACTGTGTAAATGTTTATAGTCACTCTCAAAAAGTGAGGGTTTACTTGATCGTCAGTGAAACGTTAGCTTTCTCTAAAGCCTCCATCTTTCCTTTTATATTTCTTTCTCCTCCTCCCTCATGTGTGAATGTTGAAAACGTTGTAACATTCTGTGTGTGCGTGTGTGTGTGTGTGTGTGTGTGTGTAGAACACAGCCCTGGGGCTGGGGACACACCTGTAGGTACTTGTGCATGTGCCAAGATGCCTGTTTGCCGTCGTTGACTGACTCCACGGTGGTGTTTGCCTGTCCTGCCACGTCGCCCCCAGCAAACACCCAGGACTCACTGCTCTGCATGCTCTCTGGGTCCAGCTCTGGGAGACCCCAGCGGTTCAACCGCACCGGAGCCATGGCCTCTTTCACTGGAGGAGAGGGGAGAGAGGATCCACAGTTAGTGATGGTGTGGGCAGTACTTAAGTAAAAATACTTGAAAGTACTACTTAAGTCGTTTTGGGGAGGTATCTGCACTTTACTTCACTTTTTATAATTTATTCTTTTTATAACTTTTTAAACTTTTACTTTTATTTCACTACATTCCAAAAGAAAATAATGTTCTTTTTACTCCATACATTTTCCCTGAAACCCAAAAGTACTCTTACATTTTGAATGTATCACAGGACAGGAAAATGGTCCAATTCACACACTTGTCAAGAGAACGTCCCTGGTCAAACCTATTGCCTCTGAGCACACGTGCTTTGTTTGTTAATTATGTCTGAGTGTTGGAGTGTGCCCCTGGCTATCCATACATTTAAAAAACAAGAATGGTGGCATCTGGTTTGCTTAATATAAGGAATTTTAAATGATTATACTTTTGACACTATATACGAATATATGTTTAATTTACTTTTGATACTTAAGTATATTTAACATCCAATACTTTAAGACTTTTACTCAAGTAGAATTTTACTGGGTGACATTCAACTTTTACTTGAGTCATTTTCTATTAAGGGATCTTTACTTTTACTTAAGTATGACGATTGGGTACTTTTTCCTCCACTGGGTGTGGGGTGTGTGTGTGTTTGTGTGTGTGAGTGTTTGTGTGACAGAGATAGAAAGAGAGAAAGAAAGAGATCGACAGAGAGAGAAAGGGAGAGAAAGAGGCGAGAGACGACAGAAAGTGATAGAGAGAGGAGAGAGAAAGAGAGAACGAGAGAGAGGAAGATAACGAGATAAAAAAAAAAAACATTGTAGTGAGAGTGAGCGACCGTGATGGACTACAAACCATACAGAGAGCAATATGAAGTCTGTGACAAGACCGATGACAGCGGGGGATTCACGCTCTCTGTCTCTCCCCTCACTCTCAGCTAGGTTAATGTAACATCTCCCGAGGCATTCATTCACCGTTAGCTGAATGTTAGCCCAGAGATCCTCTGTCAAACTGATCTACATTATAAAAAAGCTCATTTTCTTCTACCTCACCTATACAATTCATCTTTCAGACTAAATGCTTTTCAGCATGGAAGATGGCCTGCATCTATCAGCAGGGACATTTTTAAATACAGATCTGCGAGTTGGACAAGATTTATTACACTCTATTAGAATTACTAGAGGGAGGGGGGAAAGTTTCACCTTCCCAGTCTATTCAATGGGGAAAGGTTTTCATTTGATGCCCAAAAAGGAAAAGCACACAACTAAGAATACAATGTTTTATTGCAACCACACTATTGAAGTTGAATTCCTCCATAAGGGGAGGACAGAGGAGAATGTGTAGAGAGTTGACATGCGTTCGGCGTGTCAAACCCCTCAGAGTGGAACACCAGCTGTCATGTCACGGCCGTCTTGCTGCAGTGTTACACACACACACATGACAATGTATGATGCTGTGACTGTTATCACACACGGTGATGGGGGATAAACACAGCAGCATCGTCCTGCTATAGTGATGAACAGACTCACTTACAAGACATTGGGGAAACAAAATGGTGTCAAAATGATTGCAATAGAAATTCTGGGCTTTTGCCCATTCACTTAGTAGAAGAAGACACATACCTCATTATACTGTACAAAAATGTGTATTGGTATATTCAGCAGAATATTTAATATGGCATGTTGTGTTACCATACATTTCCATATAATCCATATGTTTAATCATCCATTCTGAGCCATTAGTAGCATATGCTATAACAGCTAGAGCTAGACCTACACAACACAAATTCGGCAAAAAAAAGAAACCTCCCCTTTTCAGGACCTTGTCTTTCAAAGATCATTCGTAAAAATCCAAATAACTTCACAGATCTTCATTGTAAAGGGTTTAAACAAAAAGTGCTCTTCACTGACGAGTCGCGGTTTTGTCTCACCAGGGGTGATGGTCGGATTCGTGTTTATCATCGAAGGAATGAGCGTTACACCGAGGCCTGTACTCTGGAGCGAGATCGATTTAGGAGGTGGAGGGTCCGTTATGGTCTGGGGCGGTGTGTCACAGCATCATCGAACTAAGCTTGTTGTCATGTTAGTGTTCTGCCATGGCCAGCGAAAAGCCCGGATCTCAATCCCATTGAGCACGTCTGGGAACTTGTTGGATCAGAGGGTGAGGGCTAGAGCCATTCCCCCCAGAAATGTCAGGGAACTTGCAGGTGCCTTGGCGGAAGAGTGGGGTAACATCTCACAGCAAGAACTGGCAAATCTGGTGCAGTCCATGAGGAGATGCACTGCAGTACTTAAATGCAGCTGGTGGCCACACCAGATACTGATTGTTACTTTGGATTTTGACCCGTCCTTTGTTCAGGGACACATTATTCAATTTCTGTTAGTCACATGTCTGTGGAACTTGTTCAGTTTATGTCTTAGTTGTTGAATCTTGTTATGTTCATACAAATACATGTTAAGTTTGCTGAAAATAAACACAGTTGATAGTGAGAGGACGTTTCTGTTTATATCCCTCATAATAACAGCTAGCTATAACTGCTGTAGCTAGAGCTTATACAACACATACATCCATTATAATAACAGCTAGCTATAACTGCTGTAGCTAGGGCCTACACAACACCTTCATCTGTCATGCATAGTACCTGGCAACACAAACAGGGGGAGCTGTTTTGAAGCCACCGTGCCTCCATCTTGGCACTCCCCGAAAATTGTAAAAAATATTTTCTAGAAATGCATATATTAATGTCTACGTCTTTGATTGTACCATGTTTATTATATTACACACACCGTAATGCATACTTTTAAACTATATTATATGAGCTAAACATAAAGTATAATTTTTAGAAAGTACTAAAGGGGAAGTGCTTATATGGCCAACCAGTGGCTTCAAAGCATCTCACTGGCTAACACATAGCATGAGCAATCCAGGGTATATATACATCTTTGGCATGAACGCACACGCATGCAAACTATGCACACTCCCACACACAGAAACACACACACACTTTTTGTGACAGTACAGCGTAAAGGGAAAGAGATGCTTAGCTAACACAGAGGAGGTGGGTGCATCATGTCTCCAGTTCCCCACCCTCCGTGAAACTCAGCAGGAAGGAGACCAAAGCAGGAAGGAGGCATGGGTGCAATAATGGCTGCCTCCCTCCCTCCCAGAACTGAGTCTGCTTCCCAAATTACACCCTATTCCCTTTAAAGTGCGCTACTTTTGACCAGGATCCATAGGGCTCTGGTCAAAGGCAGTTGACCACATAGGGAATATGGTGCCATTTGCGACGCACACTGGGTCCAGCCCACCAGACTATACAGGCCAGGTTTTAACTGCTAACTCATCCTACAGCTGTGTTCACTGCCAAGTGGAACATCCTCTGTGGGTCTGACAACATACTTAAGTGGATAAGTGATTCATAGTTCAAGAATAAGGATCATTCTGACTGTACTACTCTGGGGATTCTTTTCTCAGCATTTTGTTGTTTCTGTACGATGAAAGCACACACTCAAAACACACAGACGCTTGCAAGCAAGCTTGACACACATACAAACACACACACTCTCATGCCAAGGCACGGATCAATTCCTTCCTAAATATGCAGGCAATCAGGTTTGGCAGAAATATCATCCTATCAAATTAAACTAGTTTGCTCGGAGTCACGCACCCCATTTAATTCAGGCTCTTATCAGTAATTCCTCATGTTTTAATTAACCTTGGTGATTAATTGCTAATCATAACAATACCCTCCTTAGCACTCGATGACACCTTCGGGGATGTGGAGCAGGTTCTAAGGATGTTTCTTTAGCAACAGGTCAACCATAGTACCAGGGGGGAGGAAGAGAGATAGTCCGTGTCCCAAATGCCATCCTTTACTGTGCACTCCTTTTCACCAGCGCTTGATAGACCCTGGTCAAAAGTAGTGCACTATGAAAGGAATAGAGTGCCTTTTGACACACAAAAAGAGTAACAAAATGGATAACAAAATCCATTTGAGCTGTGAAGAGGTGGAAGTGGGTAGACCGAATCAGTGGAGCAGATTACGATAACAATCAGTCAATCAAGCCTTTACCCCATCTATAAAATCAATAAGACACAGTCAGATAGACACAGTCAGGCAAGAAAGTCAGCGGAACTCGGTCTACACAGAGTCTCTCACACTCCCTCTTTATCTTAATTACTTGGTTGAGTAGATGTGTATTTCACCATCACGACCGATTATGAATGCGTGTAAAACATCTTCAGTTTCTGCCTGCTTAGGTAGCCCCAACTATGTATTTGTGCATCTGTGCTGCATCGCAAGGTTGGCTAATGGCAGCGCTAGCTGGGTAACCAGTTGTAAAGCTCTGTCGCTCTATCGCCGAGCACTTGTGTGTGTGTGTGTGTGTGTGTGTACGTCACCGGGCGGTCGTCTGAGCTTAAAACTCATTACAGTGATTTCATGTCATTGTTGGGTGACTCTGGACAGTGTGTGGCGTTTGTGGCCCTGCTGCGATACCCACCTCTGTTTATTCAATAGCAGCCTAATTGAAAATCATAGCAGGTATGGCCTTTTCTCAACGCAATCTAATTACCTGCCCTGGCGACAGTGTCACACAAAAAGACAGGCGTTGTCTTGTAAGCAAGTGGCTTTAAAAAAAAAATCATCCTAGACGAGGGCTCCCCTACTGGTGCCCTCCAGGTTTGGCCCCCACATGTTTCTAAGCAATTAAAAAATAATAATAATAATAATAATATACATATATACATATTATTATAATGATAATATATTATTATACACAGTCAAACATTTGGACACACCTACTCATTCCAGGGTTTTTCTTTATTTTTAATATTTTCTATGTTGTAGAATAATAGTGAAGACATCAAAACTATGAAAAAGCTCAATCATATGGTAACCAAAAAAGTGTTAAACATATCAACGTATATTTTATTTTTGAGATTCTTCACAGTAGCCATCCTTTATGACAGATTTGCACACTCTTGGCATTCCCTCACCCAGCTTTTTTATTTGATTCATTTTACCTTTATTTAACTAGGCAAGTCAGTTAAGAACCAATTCTTATCTGCAATGATGGCCTAGGAACAGTGGGTTATCTGCCTATTCAGGGGCAGAACGACAGATTAGTACCTTGTCACCTTCCGGTTACTAGTCCAACGCTCTAACCACTAGGCTACCCTGCCGCCCCGATGAGGTAGTCACCTGGAATGCATTTCAATTAACAGGTGTGCTTTGTTAAAAGTGAATTTGTGGAATTTCTTTCCTTCTTCATTCGTTTGAGACATGTCACTTGTTGTGTCAAGGTAGGGCTGGTATACAAGAAGATAGCCCTATTTGGTAAAAGACCAAGTCCAGCTCAAATAAGCAAAGCGAAACGACAGTCCATTACCTTAAGACATGAAGGTCAGTCAATCCGGAGAATTTCAAGAACTTTGAACGTTTCTTCAAGAGCAGTCGCAAAAACTATCAAGCGCTATGATGAAACTGAATCATGAAGACCGCCATAGGAACGGAAGACCCAGAGTTACCCCCGCTGCAGAGGATAAGTTCATTAGAATGAACTGCACCTCAGATTGCAGCCCAAATAAATGCTTCACAGAGTCCAAGTAACAGACATCTCAGCATCAAGTGTTCAGAGGAGACTGCATGAATCAGGCCTTCATAGTCGAATTGCTGCAACAACAAAAAACATGACGAAAGTACACCAATAAGAAGAGACTTACTTGGGCCAAGAACATTTGGTTCCAACAGCTGTGTTTTTGTGAGACGCAGAGTAGGTGAACGGATGATCTGCACGTGTGTGGGTCCCACCGTGAAGCTTGGAGGAGGAGGGGAGGTGTGATCGTGATTTGCCGGTGACACTGTCTGGGATTTATTTAGATGTCAAGGCACAATTAACAGCATGGCTACCACAGCATTCTGCAGTGATATGCCATCCAATCTGGTTTGCACTTAGTTGAACTATCATTTGTTTTTCAACAGGACAATGACCCCAAAGACACCTCCAGGCTGTGTAAGGGCTATTTGACCAAGAAGTAGAGTGATGGAGTGCTGCATCAGATGACCTGGCCTCCACAATCACCCGACCTCAACCTAGTTGAGATGGTTTGGGATAAGTTGGACGGCAGAGTGAAGGAAAAGCAGCTGTCGTGACGTTGGCCTGGGGGTAGGTTTATGACAGTCATAAATACCTCTTCCCCCCTTTCTCTTCTCTCTACCCTACTGATGTTACATTTGCAAACCCCTTGGTTAACATAGATATTCTGGGAACATCAGAAGGTGGGGGGAAATTAACTATATTCTGGTTATCTGACCAATTGAACATATGCGGTGGTACTTAATCTTGGTGTTAGGGGGCAGTATTTTCATTTTTGGAAAAAAAACATTCCCGTTTTATACGGGATATTTTGTCAGGAAAAGATTCTAGAATATGCATATAATTGACAGCTTTGGATAGAAAACACTCTAACGTTTCCAAAACTGTAAAGATATTGTCTGTGAGTATAACAGAACTGATGTTGCAGGCGAAAGCCTGAGAAAAATCCAATCCGGAAGTGCCCCAGGTTTTGAAAGCGCTGCGTTCCAATGACTCCCTATTCAGCTGTGAATGTACCATCAACGAGCTTACGCTTTCTACGTATTCCCCAAGGTGTCTACAGCATTGTGACGTAGTTTTACGCATTTCTGTTGAAGAATAGCTGTAGGCGGACATATTGCGTAAGTGGTCACATGGTGGCTCCGAGAGAGATTCTCGCGTAAAATACAGAGGTAGCCTTTATTCCAATCGGTCCTAGTGAAAAACGAATTGTCCCGACGGATATATTATCGAATAGATATTAGAAAAACACTTTGAGGATGGATTCTAAACAATGTTTGCCATGTTTCTGTCGATATAATGGAGCTAATTTGGAATATTTTTCGGCGTTGTGGTGACCGCAATTTCCGGTCGATTTCTCAGTCAAACGTGAAGAACAAACGGAGCTATTTCGCCTACAAAAATAATATTTGGGGAAAAAATGAACTTTGGCTGTCTACCTTGGAGTCTCGTGAGTGGAAACATCCGAAGTTCATCAAAGGTAAACGATTTAATTTGATTGCTTTTCTGATTTCCGTGACAAGGTTGCCTGCTGCTAGCAAGGCATAATGCTATGCTAGGCTATGATAAACTTACACAAATGCTTGTCTAGCGTTGGCTGTAAAGCATATTTTGAAAATCTGAGATGACAGGGTGATTAACAAAAGGCTAAGCTGTGTTCCAATATATTTCACTTGTGATTTTAATGAATAGGAATATTTTCTAGGAAGATTTATGTCCGTTGCGTTATGCTAATTAGTGTCAGATAATGACAACGGTCCAGTTCACGGGATATGATGTCCGTTCGGTTGTCATCTGAGACATTCTCATTAATGATAAGATGATAAACTCTACAGTGGAAAGTCTACACATCAGTTATCGGATTCACATGGAATTGTTGTTCAATTTAAATGTTTGAAGATTAAATTATTCGTGATGGGATGAAATGTGATTTTAGCTTCTAAAATATGAGATTTGGGTTTTCATAAGGTTAGGGCTCTGCTCAATCAGTGGCCCGCCCCTGTGAAGAGTCATGGGTTCTAAAACTTTTCAGACACACCCTTCTCGCTCCACGATATGACAATATATGATGACAATATAACCTCCTGTTCCGAGGATGTGAGGGCGACTGTTCGATGTCAGAATGGTAACAACTACAGAACGAAGCCAACATCAGCGTGAGCTTTGGTTGTGAATGGTATGAACTCTTATTCACTACAGAAGTGATACCTCCTAGTCGTTGAGTTAGCAACAGCAGCTGCAAACGAGGGTTAAGAAGGAACAGACAGAGTATCCCGTCTATCACACAACGACATTACGACAACGTATACAATTGACCACCAGAGACATTCTTCAAAGGACATTCTTCAAAGCCAACAAGTGCTCAGCATATGTGGGAACAAGACTGTTAGAAAGGCATTCCAGATGAAGCTGGTTGAGAGAATGCCAAGAGTGTGCAAAGCTGTCATCAAGGCCAAGAGTGGCTACTTTGAAGAATCTAACTTCTAAAATATACTTCGATTTGTTTAACACTTTTTTCGTTACTGCATAATTCCATATATGTTATTTCATAGTTGTGATGTCTTCACTATTATTCTATAATGTAGAAAATAGTAAAAATAATGAAAAACCCTTGAATGAGTAGGTGTGTCCAAACCTTTGACTGGTACTGTATATATACAGTTGGACATTAAAGACAGTAACAACACCAAGAAATCAGCTTCAAGTGATGTAATTTTTAAAAATCTGTCCCCAAGTATTCCCAATAATAGACACGTGATCGAATTCAAATGTAAGCTAGGTTTGAAATGATGATTTAGTCAAATATTATATCTGTTTTGGCTTCTTGCGGTCAATTTTCAGTCTACACATTATTTGTAATTATGTTCCAACCCCCTGACAAGGTTCTGTAAACACTCACATACAGGCAGACACACAGGCACGCTAACATGCACAGACACAAGACCCTCAAAACCCAAGTACATTGAGTTCTCATCACCGGCACTCATCTAAATTAGAGCCTCAACACAAGACATAGTGTTTAGATGATGATGAGGAAAACAATGTGATGAGTGTTGTCTTAAGTCCTACTCCAAATGTGCTAAACAATGATAAGTTAGACAGTCCTATCCATACGGGACCACTGTCTTCGCTCGTATAATGAGAAATGGGAAGGGGAGATCCAGGTGTACCATCAACATAATGGTTTGTGTTTGTTTGCCAGGCTTTCTGTCTGTCTGACTCTGTTCAATGCAGCTCACGGATAACATCCTCACGCTGTTTTTAAAGCAATAATGTAGACAACATTCAACACAAACTCTTCAGAGCAACACTCAATTTGAGGATATTTGTAAAAGTTGATAAAAAACCATAACAGTGGACTGTGCTGTCAAAGAGTCTACTCATATGGCAAAACTCAGGTTCCATTCAGAGTAAAGGTAAGTAAAGGATTATTGTGTATCAATAGCAAGACTATTGGCCGCCCCCCCCTTGGGTTGTGCCGTGGCGGAGATCTTTGTGGGCTATACTCGGCCTTGTCTCAGGATGGTAAGTTGGTGGTTGAAGATATCCCTCTAGTGGTGTGGGGGCTGTGCTTTGGCAAAGTGGGTGGGGTTATATCCTGCCTGTTTGGCCCTGTCCAGGGGTATCATCGGATGGGGCCACAGTGTCTCCTGACCCCTCCGGTCTCAGCCTCCAGTATTTATGCTGCAGTAGTTTATGAGTTGGGGGGCTAGGGTCAGTCTGATATATCTGGAGTATTTCTCCCATCTTATCCGGTGTCCTGTGTGAATTTAAGTATGCTCTCTCTAATGCTCTCTTTCTTTCTTTCTCTCTGAGGACCTGAGCCCTAGGACCATGCCTCAGGACTACCTGGCATGATGACTCCTTGCTGTCCCCAGTCCACCTGGCCGTGCTGCTGCTCCAGTTTCAACTGTTCTGCCTGCGGCTATGGAACCCTGACCTGTTCACCGGACGTGCTACCTGTCCCAGACCTGCTGTTTTCAACTCTCTAGAGACAGCAAGAGCGGTAGAGATGATCGGCTATGAAAAGCCAACTGATATTTACTCCTGAGGTGCTGACTTGTTGCACCCCCGACAACTACTGTGATTATTATTATTTGACCATGCTGGTTATTTATGAACATTTTAACATCTTGGCCATGTTCTGTTATAATCTCCACCCAGCACAGCCAGAAGAGGACTGGCCACCCCTCATAGTCTGGTTCCTCTCTAGGTTTCTTCCTAGGTTTTGGCCTTTCTAGGGAGTTGTTCCTAGCCACCGTGCTTCTACACCTGCATTGCTTGCTGTTTTAGGCTGGGTTTCTGTACAGCACTTTGCTATATCAGCTGATGTAAGAAGGGCTATATAAATACATTTGATTTTGATTGATACAAAAATCGTCCCAACAAATTGTTGTGATGTTCAATACACTTGCAATAAAGTTTGACTATGATTGATACCTTTGTGGTCGCTCAGCATGGATCCGAAGGCACTGATGATATAATCGGCCTTGAGGCGTATGATCTGATCCTCGTCCTCCATCCAATCACCTTCGTCTGTCAGCTCTGTTCGACAGAACTCCATTCCCACCAAGCGACCCGCCTTCATGATGACCTCACGAGGGGACAGGAAGGGCATGAACTCACACTTCTCTTCCATGGCCAGCTCCATCTATAGGTAGGAGAAATATAGAGCTCAGGGGTCAATGGTGATGGGTCATCGACAGGTTACATCTTTAAATTGTGGCTTGAATTGTGTTGAATTATTTTAAGTATCAACGATTCTAATTCTTTTATCACAATATTTCTCGTCAAATGCAAAGTCATTTTCATCTAAAACTGGACAAAAAGATGTCTAATTATCAAGCCCACGGTACAACTTTTTTATTCCCTTCCCTTTTTTATTCCCAAAATATATTTTGTAGTCTCACACATTACAACGGCACACAATAGAAGACACTAGGAAGTTTTCCTGCTTTGTTCAAAGACCTTCAATTTCATACGGATTAATGAAAAAAGGCCCCATCTACAACAAAGTCATTGAAATTACGTTTCCAGTCCTGAGATGTGCACAAAAGGGAAGGGGGGTGGGTTGCTTCTATAATAGCTTCCCTTTCTCTCAGTTTTCTGAAATTGTCTCAGTTGACATCAATGCTCATGCTTCACACAATATTGAACTTTTTTCAATGTGATGTGAAGGTTACTGACGCCTACAAGAGGCCTAAACTTAATATACCTTATAAACAAACTTAATTAGTGTGAGGCGATGCTAGCAGCTTAACTGTCTGCTTCTGCGGGGAAAAGCAAACAGCTGTTGATAATCACCTTACTTTTCTCATTTCGTTAGGGTTATTTTTGGCGTTACTATGGCAGCAAGAGGTGTGCTCTGACACGACGCATGACTAAAGGTGCCGTTGGACGATGATTCGAGAATGAACTGTGCTGTCAAGCTCAACTCTCAACTAGAATAGCATTGACAGAAAGACACCTTGAACTTTTCATCACACTCACAATCATAACTAATATACGGCAGTTGAAGAATGCATCTTAACTCCAAGTGCTACTTTTACTGATGGTCTAACACATCAAAAGTTGATAAGAATCAAGACTGAAGGGAGTATACGAGTCAATGTCATGCTTCAAATGCAGGGATATCTTTTGAAGGAACAGTGAAAATAGCAACAGCACTGCCTATGATATCCTTCCTCTCTCCTTTGTGGCAGCGCTACTAGAAAGGGACAGATCCCAGTGAGTCCGTCTGGGGCTCACGGCAGTGTGTGTGTGCAGGCGGAGAGCTTTTGACAGTTATCGCCCTCCAGAACCTAAGACAGGCCTTTGTAATAAACCAGAAAAAAAGTGTCTTAAAAATCATGTCAGCAGGGCCAAGGAGAGGACACTCACACAGACAGCTTAATAAAGACAGCGTCCTCTCTCCTCTTCACTAGCCTTCTCCCTAACACTATCTCTCTGTCTATCTTTCTCCCTCAGTCTTTCTCTCTCTCTCTGTCTGTCTTTCTCTCTCTCTGTCTGTCTTTCTCAAACAAGTTAAGCATCTGGTACACTGGTAACATTTAGTGATCTCTCTCTCTCTGTCAACGTCTTCTCTTTTCTCCTTTTCTCTCCTTTCTTCTGGTTTGTCTCTACCTCCTCGGGGACAGCCCTGATGTTGGTGAAGCCTTTCCTAAACACCACGTAGACCCGCTTGGCACCGCAGCGCAGGGAAGAAGTGGCACAGTCGAAAGCTGTGTCTCCTGAACCCAGAACAATCACCGTGCCACGCAGCTCTGGCAGGGAAGACTTGCAGCTACACATTCCTAAAAGCGCGAGGAGAAGAGAAAAGGAGTTACAATCTGATCATTTACTGTGTTGATTTTGAAATTACATATACAGGGCCAGTCAAAAGTTTGGACATACCTGCTCATTCTACAATGTAGAATAATAGTGAACACAACAAAACTATGAAATAACACATACGGAATCATGTAATAACCAAAAAAAGGGTTAAACAAATCAAAACATATTTTATATCTGAGATTCTTCAAAGTAGCCAGCCTTTGCCTTGATGACAGCTTTGCAGACTCTTGGCACTCTCTCAACAAGATTCATGAGGTAGTCACCTGGAATGCATTTCAATTAACAGGTGTGCTTTATTAAAAGTTCATTTGTGGAATTTCTTTCCATCTTATTGCGTTTGAGCCAATCAGTTGTGTTGTGACAAAGTAGGGGTGGTATACAGAAGATAGCCCTATTTGGTAAAAGACCCAGTCCATATTATGGCAAGAACAGCTCAAATAAGCAAAGAGAAACGAACGTCCATCATTACTTGAGGACATGAAGGTCAGTCAATCTGGAAAAATAACTTTGAACATTTCTTCAAGTGCAGTCGCAAAAACCATCAAGCTCTATGATGAAACTGCCTCTCATGAGGACAGTCACAGGAAAGGAAGACCCAGAGTTACCTCTGCTGCAGTGGGAAAGTTCATTAGAGTTACCAGTCTCAGAAATTGCAGCCCAAATAAATGCTTCACAGAGCCCAAGTAACAGACACATCTCAACATCAACTGTTCAGAGGAGATTGGGAATCAGGCCTTCATGGTCGAATTGCTGCAAAGAAACCACTACTAAAGGACACCAATAAAAAGAAGAGACTTCCTTGGGCCAAGAAACACAAGCAATGGACATTAGACCAGTGGAAATCTGTCCTTTGGTCTGATGAGTCCAAATTGAGATTTTGAGTTCCAACCACAGTGTCTTTGTGAGACGCAGAGTAGGTGAAAGGATGAACTCCGCATGTGTGGTTACCACTGTGAAGCATGGAGGAGGAGGTGTGATGGCGTAGGAGTGCTTTGCTGGTGACACTGTCTGTGATTTATTTAGAATTCAAGGCATACTTAACCAGCATGGCTACCACAGCATTCTGCAGTGATATGCCATCCCACCTGGTTTGCGCTTAGTGGAACTATCATTTGTTTTTCAACAGGACAATGACCCCAAAGACACCTCCAGCCTGTGTAAGGGCTGTTTGACCAAGAAGGAGAGTGATGGAGTGCTGCATCAGATGACATGGCCTCCACAATCACCCGACCTCAACCCAGTTGAGATGGTTTGGGATAAGTTGAACAGCATAGTGAAGGAAAAGCAGCCAACAAGTGCTCAGCCTATGGGGGAACTACTTCAAGACTGTTAAAAAGCATTCAGGTGAAGCTGGTTGAGAGAATGAGAATGAGTGTGCAAAGCTGTCATCAAGGCCAAGAGTGGCTACTTTGAAGGATCTAACATCTTAAATATATTTTGATTTGTTTAATACTTTTTTGGTTACTACATTACTCCACACGTCTTATTTCACAGATTTGACGTCTTAACTATTATTCTATAATGTAGAACATAGTAAAAATAAAGAAAAACCCTTGAATGAATGAGTAGGTGTGTCCAAACTTTTGACTAGTACTGTATGTCTAAGTGTTTAATTCATTGTGGGAAAACTACACTGAACAAAAACATAAAATGCAACATGCACTTATTATTAAGATTTTACTGAGTTACAGATCATAAAAGGAAATCAGTCAATTGAAATACATTAATTGACTCTGATTACAGATATGCATCTGTTGGTCAGACACAGAGTAAAAAAAAAAGTTTAAAAAAGGTATGGGCGTGGATCAGAAAACCAGTCAGTATCTGGTGTGACCACCTCATGCAGCGCAACACATCTCCTTCGCATAGAGTTGATCAGGCTGTTGATTGTGGCCTGTGGAATGTTGCCCCACTCCTCTTCAATGGCTGTGAGAAGTTACTGAATATTGGCGGGAACTTGGAACACACTTTCGTACAAGTCGATCCAGAGCATCCCAAACATGCTCAAAAAATGACATGTCTGGTGAGTATCCTTGCGACATGGGGCTGTGCATTATCATGCTGAAACATGAGGTGATGGCGGCGGATGAATGAAACGACAATGGGCCTCATGATCCTGTTATGGTGGCTCTGTGCATTCAAATTGCCATCGCAATTGTGTTTGTTGTCCGTAGCTTATTCCAGCCCATACCATAACCCCACCGCCACAATAGGGTACTCTGTTCACAACGTTGACATCAGCAAACCGCTCGCCCACACTACGCCATACACGCTTGTCTGCCATCTGCTCTGTACAACTCAAACTGGTATTCATCCAGTGTGCCAGTGGCCATCGAAGGTAAGCATTTGCCCACTGAAGTTTGTTACGATACTAAACTGCAGTCAGGACAAGACCCTTGTGAGGAGGCTGGTGGCTGGTCTCAGACAATCCCGCAGACGACGAAGCCGGATGTGGAGTTCCTGGGCTAGCGCGGTTACACATGGCCTGCGGTTGTGAGATCGGTTGGAAGTACAGCCATATTCTCTAAAACAACGTTGGAGATGGCTTATGGTAGAGAAGGTAGGTAGAGAAATTAACATTCAATTCTATGGCAACCACTCTGGAGGCATGCAGTCAGCATGCCTATTGCACATCCCCTCAAAACTTGAGACATCTGTGACACTGTGTTGTGACAAAACTGCACATTTTAGAGTGGCCTTTTATTGTCCCCAGCACAAGGTGAACCTGTGTAATGATCATGCTGTTTAATCAGCTTCTTGATATGCCAGACCTGTCAGGAGAATGGATTGTCTTGGTAAAGGAGAAATGCAACAAATGTGTTCACAGCATTTGTGAGAAATAAGCTTTTTGTGTGTATGGAAAATGTGGGGATCTTTTATTTTAGCTTAGGAAACACACATTTACATATATTTTTCAGTATAAATGAAATCTTTAAAAAAAGAAACAATTTAGTTGCGGCTGTCAATGCTCGTTCTATTGGCTGTGGTGTTCACCTGTTTTGCTGGCTTTGGAGACCAAAGGTAGGAAATCCTTTGACGTGTAAAATCCTTGTTCGATCGTCAGCTCCTCAAATATTTTATGTCTGTTAGCCTGTGGAAGACCTGGTGACAAAACGACACAGAATTAAAGCAACGGAGTTGAGAAAAGTATTATAGCAACAAATTAACAAATGGCACAGACAGAATAACGTACATTTCTGAAAGTTTAAAGCCCTTACAGAAAAAACACATGACTTTCATGTGATCACATATGATATTATGAGAAGTTAATGTGATAACATGTGACAGCATGTAAAAGCAACATGTGATAACATGAAACTACATATGTGAAAACCAGTGGTGGGCCGTCAGGGCCAGCAAGGCCTTCTCTGCTGGCCTAAACATCAACAGAATATAATTTTTTTTAAAATATATTTTCCAACAAATATGTATTAAATTATTCCCCAGAGTAAGAGTTATACTCTTCATTTCATAGCTTTCCTCTTGGTTGCACTGCTTCCAGCCCCAGGTTGAGATTTGGAGGTCTGGTCTTTATGTTAGATCTTTTATCCAATCATATTCAGCCATCATGTGTTGCCAGGGGTCTAAAATCTGCCCTCAGGCCTTCAGAATCAACAGTGCGGGCGCTTATAGCTCAAAGTGAATGGAAATTAAAATTTAGTGTCAACCAATCAGCTTTAGAGTTGGCTATTGTACGCCTGCTGGCTGGCTCCAGTGTTACACAGGAGCCAGCTAGCAGGCATAGTGCGTGCACGTCTTTTGATTGGATTACCAATATTGAGAGGCAGGTCCTATATGGGCAGGTCTATGCAGAATCTCAGAACTAGGAAACTGAATTTGATAAACAAATTAATTTGCATACTACTAAGCTGTTTTTCAACCCACAATGGCGGAAGGAGAAGATATCGATTTGGTCGAGGATATAATTATAACGCCATTCTCAAGACAAACTTTTCAAGAAAAGTTAGACATTGTCAGGAGAGGTCGACGCCGACGCTACAAAGCCTGTCACAGGCGGGAAAGGGGTTTGTTCGCCACTTTCAAAGTTCCAACTACGAGCGCTATCAATGGCTCACAGGCTCCGAGAAGCACTGCAAACTGTACTGCTGGGAATGCCTATTATTTGCAAGTGATCGATTTGGTGTTTGGAGCCACACTGGCTTTGCAAACTTGAGTTGTCTAACCAAGGCAGCAACGAGACACCAAAGTACGGCTGGGCACTTACAAGCAATGGTGCTTTTGAAAACTTTTGGGGACACCCGAGTGTATCTACAGCTCAACGAACAAGCGCGCAGGGCAACGAAGCTGCACAATGAAACGGTATTGTACTCTTCCCCTGCAATTCTCTGAATAAAAATGTCAATTTCAAGGTAACGCAACGCCTGTTTATACTGCGTTTCTGTCTAAATGTATAGTGTCTAGAGCCATGGCACCATAATGATGGTAATAAGAGGTGGATTAATTTGGGTGGGACTGTGTAGGACTTCACTGAAAGCCCAGGCCCCAGGCACGCTACTGGTGAAAACATGATCTCATTCGAAATAAATGTGACAACATGGGGATGGAAAATGTCTACATTTTTCACATGTGAATCTGCAATTCCACATGCGAGGTGAAAAGATGTTATTCTCCTCAACATAATGAACTCTAAATGTAACACATGGTTTCCCATGTGAACAACTGACCTCGCATGTGCCTCTTTCTTTTTACATGTGAAAATTCCCACTCAACACGTGAAACAGCTCTTTTTTTGGGAATGAAATTATATGGGGGTTTTAAAGTAAGTGGTACGCTGTTCAGATAAAATTGTGTCAAACAAATCTTTTGACATTATCACTTAGCACGGACTTTTCAAAATGACCACAACTGTGATTTGAACTCAACCTCTCATCTTTCTGCTGTTCTGACTATTCTGTCATCATTGATTTCTTTTACTTATTTCCGCAATTTGAGGGTTTTCTGTATAGTTTTCTAAGGTTGGTGGGGAATATTATTCTGTTTTAATGTTACTCCTGAATCACTGTGATGAATATACATGTGTATTTTTAAGTAAAGTAAATATCAGTTTTGTTAAGTCCAACTATCCTTTTCTCTCACTCCTCGACTACTGGTGACACTTTCTACAATCCTATGGAAGACAGAGCTCTCTATTTTTTATTTATTTTACCAAGGGTCAGTTAAGAACAAATTCTTATTTACAATGACGGCCTACACCGGCCAAACCCGGGCGATGCTGGGCCAATTGTGCTCCCTGAACCAGTGTGTCTGTAGTGAGATGCAGTGCCTTAGACCGCTGCACCACTTGGGAGCCCCGCTACTGTCATGTCAATCCAGTGAAAAACTACACTGGACAGATACGGTTTTGTATTGGTTCCATTGTGTTGAGTACGGAGTTCTAAACCTTGACCTACAATTATCACTGTGATATATTTTACAGGGACAATAATAATCTATGCCTTAGAAATACCTGACAAAGCCTCTATTTTACCACAAGCAATCATGTCACATTGATATGAACAAGGCTCAGATCTAACATAATAGTAGAAACTGAGACTTGCTGGCTGCGTTTAAACATATATTTTCCCACTAATTGGTCTTTTGACGAATCAGATCAGCTCTTTTGTCCAAAAATGGTCAAAATAACAGAATTGGCCTGCTTGTGTAAATGCAGCCACTGAGAAGAATTGGAAAGTGACACACTGAAATAATATAGCAATAACCTTTTTGGAGCAATATTGTAACATTAACTATATCAGTATGTTGGTATATATTTATATTAACCAACTTGTTAAAATGCATGGCTCCTAATGGGGATATTACTGTATATCACGGCTGAGAGCTCATTAAATATGGATATGAATTGCTGAGTAATGGTGACTGGGAGGGTAAATTGTGACACATAGCACAGTAGTTTTATAACAGTGTTTAAAAATGCAAGGTTACAGTATATGAAACAATGGGCACATTCCACTAAGAAAGACAAGTGAGTAGTGTCCCTCATTTCTAGGAGAAGGCTTTTATGTTAAAGCTTTTGGGGCAGCTAATTCGGCAGCAGTAGTAATCCAAAGAAATTAGACTCCGGCAACTGCTCTAATACTACAAACATACAGTATCTCTATAAGTAGTTAAACATCTTTGGATTAATTAACAGTATATGTGCCAAACAAACAAAATAGCATTTGTGATCAATACAAACAAAATACTATAGCACCATTATTGAAACCACTATATGCAGCTAAACAACCTCAGGGACGAGTTTTCAAAGTGAAGTTACAGGACATTACCTTTAACTTCTTGGTGACTGGGGGGCAGTATTGAGTAGCTTGGATGAATAAGGTGCCCAGAGTAAACTGCCTGCTACTCAGCCATAAAAGCTAGAATATGCATATAATTTGTATATTTGTATAGAAACCACTGAAGTTTCTAAAACTGTTTGAATGATGTCTGTGAGTATAACAGAACTCATATGGCAGGCGAAAACCTGAGAAAAATTCAACCATGAAGTGGGAAATTTGAGTTTTGTAGGTTTTAAACTCAAAGCCTATCGAAGACACAGTGGGATATTGGTCATGTTGCACTTCCTAAGGCTTCCACTAGATGTCAATAGTCTTAAGAACCTGGTCTGATGCTTCTACTGTGAAGTGGGGCCGAATGAGAGGGGATTGAGCCAGGTTGAGCCAGGTGTCTGGCAGATTGCCACGAGCTCGTGGCGCGCGGTGATGTGAAAGTTAGCTTGCGTTCCATTGCTTTTCTACAGACAAAGGAATTCTCCGGTTGGAACATTATTGAACATTTATGATAAAAACGTCCTAAAGACTGATTCTATACTTCGTTTGACATGCTTCTACGACCTGTAATATAACTTTTTGGACTTTTCATCCGACCTTTCGGAAGGACTTGTTTGGATTTGTTTACCAAACGCCCTAACAAAAGGAGCTATTTGGACATAAATTATAAACTTTATCGAACAAATCAAATATTTATTGTGGAACTGGTATTCCTGGGAGTGCATTCTGATAAAGATAATCAAAGTTAAGTGAATATTTATAATGTTGACTGCACAATGGCAGATTATTGCATGGTATGCTTTTTCCGTAAAGTTTTTTTTTAAAATCTGACACAGCGGTTGCATTAAGGAGTTTATCTAAAGTTCCATCTGTAATAGTTGTATCTTTTATCAATGTTTATTCTGAGTATTTCTGTAAATTGATGTGGCTTCTCTGCAAAATCACTGCATGTTTTGGAACTACTGAACATAACACGCCAATGTAAAATAAGATTTTTGGATATAAATATGCACTTTATCAAAAAAAACATACATGTATTGTGTAACATGAAATCATATGAGTGTCATCTGATGAAGATCATCAAAGGATAGTGATTAATTTGATCTATATTTCTGCTTTTTGTGACTCCTCTCTTTGGCTGGAAAAATGGCTGGGTTTTCTGTGACTTGGTGGTGACCTAACAAACGTTTGTGGTGCTTTCGCTGTAAAGCCTTTTTGAAATCAGACACTGTGGCTGGATTATCGAGAATTGTATCTTTAAAATGGTGTAAAATACTTGTATGCTTGAGGAATTTTAATTGAGATTTTTGTTGTTTTGAATATGGCGCCCTGCACTTTCACTGGCTGTTGGCGGGATGGGACGCTACTGTCCCAAATATCCCAGAGAGGTTAAACCTATTCGTCTGGGTTTAAACTGACCCTCTCCAAACCCCTCACAGCAGTGTTACTATACCTGACTATACAGTCCTTTTTGTAAGTATTGAGACCCCTTGACGTTTTCCAATACTTAACAGCCGCATTCTAAATGTATTTAAAAATAATCATAATTCTCAGCAATCTATACACAATACCCCATAATGACAAATCAAAAACAGGTTTGTAGAAATGTTAGCAAATGCATTAAAAATAAACTATTTACATAAGTATTCAGACCTTAACTCAGTACTTTGTTGAAGCACCTTTGGTAGCGATTACAGCCTCAAGTCTTCTTGGGCACACCCGTATTTGGGGAGTTTCTCCCATTCTTCTCTGCAGATCCTCTCAAGCTCCATCAGGTTGGATGGGGATCAGTCGCTGCACAGCTATTTTTAGGTCTATTCTCCCAGTCCATGCCGCTGAAAAACATCCCCACAACATGATGCTGCCACCACCATGCTTCACCGTTGGGATGGTGCCCGAATTCCTCCAGATGTGATGCTTGGTATTAAGGCCAAAGAGTTCAATCTTGGTTTCATCACACCAGAGAATCTTGTTTCTCATGGTCAGAGAGTCCTACAGGTGCCTTTTGGCAAACTCAAAGCAGGCTGTCATGTGCCTTTTACTGAGGAGTGCTGGAGTGCTGCAGAGATGGTTGTCCTTCTGGAAGATACTCCCATCTCCACTGTAAGAGTGACCATCGGGTTCCTGGTCACCTCCCTGGCCCTTCTCCCCCTTTGCTCAGTTAGGAAGAGTCTTGGTGGTTCCAAACTTCTTCTATTGAAGTGTGATGGAGGCCACCATTTTCTTGGAGAACTTCAAAGCTGCAGAAATGTTTTGGCACCCTTCCCCAGATCTGTACCTCGACACAATCCTGTATCGGAGCTCTACAGACAATTCCTTCGACCTCATGGCTTGGGTTTTGCTTTGACATGCACTGTCAACTATGAGATGTTATATAGACAGGTGTGTGCATTTCCAAATCATGTCCAATCAATTGAATTTACCACAGGTGGACTCTAATTTGTAAAAACAGATCAAGGGTTTCACAAAGTACTGTATGTAAATAATTTATGTAATTTCTTATAGATTTGTTAATATTTCTAAAAACCTGTTTTCACTTCGTCATTATGGGGTTTGTTAAAATTTCTAAAAACCTGTTTTCACTTTGTCATTATGGGGTTTGTGTGTAGATTGATGATCTGAATACTTTTCAAATGCACTGTATAGACATCATTAGTATTCAATACCAAATCAAAGCACGTGAACAAAAACCCTTGCAGTAGACGATCATGACAGAGTGGATTGTAAGTCATGTGGCTCCATTTGCCACGTATTTCATCTAATTTCCCTTCTCCTCTATCGGTCTCTCTCTTCCTCTCTCACTCCCTCGGCAGGCCATGCATGTACAGTGGAGTGAACCCTACCCCTTTTTTCATATTAAGAATATAATATGATATAGAATACATCCTCTTTTGCAGATGTTTTCATTCGCTGCCGGGCCCTCCTCTCATTAATCAAACCTTATCAGTTGCCATCCGACTAGAGAAAGAGAGGGACAGAGAGAGAGGGGGACACAAAAGGAGAAAGAGAGCGAGAGACAGAAAGTGAGAGGGAGATAGAGAGAGAGAGAGGGAGATGGAGAGAAGGAAAAATACAAAAAAGGAAGGGACAAGGGGGAGAAGGAGGAGGAGGAGGAAGGGAGTGCACATTCACTCCCTGACCTCGTTCACCCTTATGATGATCAAGCACCAAGGACAGATTGTTAAATAATGCAGCGGCACACTAAGTACATTAAGATTTAACATAAATCAAGACCTCTGAAGCCATAACTGCCCTCTGTACTGGGATCCATTAACCTTGTCACTGGGAGAAAGGGACACATCCAGAGAGAGAATATGGACGCTTCCGTCACACCTTATGGTAGCCATTGGTACTCACATAGATAAGCCTTATGCTGGACTCATAGTGAGACATAATAATTCACACGCAGTAAAGGGTACCATTTCCAAAGATAAATTGGTAGTGCTACACATTTGTTGTAGAAGAGAGGAGTTTCTATATACAAATATACATTAAATCAAATGTTATTAATTATGTCAAGTTTTCCTTCTGATGCGAATTCATTGACAACTTGACGTTGACTCCCTGATCGAAAATCAGCCCCAATCGGCATCGTCCTGTCTACTGTCCAACAACATCAGCTATTGACTTTCCAATGTTTTCAAATCAAACGCTGTCTTTAAAAATGATCAGAACCATTTTAAACCATTCAAAACTACTTCTATCACTTTCCCTGCTTGTTCTTTTCTTTACATCAACTTATTTCTTCCACCCCTCTTTTCAAGATGTGCCAATCCAATCAATGGACGGTCCGTTCATCTGTCTTTCCAGCCTTTCAGCAATATGCAGAACAGCTGCTGTCTTTAAAAACACCAAAGAAGGGATGGAATTTTCTGTAAACCAGAGAAATCAAAGGAGAACCAAGACAATTGAGCCTCACCACCACAGATCACATTGTAGAGCGGAGGATAAAGGGTTAATCCACTGTTTAAACCAAATGAACCTTTGAGCTGGCTTCCTAAGCTTATAGCTCAGAAACAATGCCCTTATCTCTCTCCCTCAACCTGCCTTCCGTTCAGCATACTGCCAGGGAGAAATTAGCATGTCAATCATGTCGGAGGATGACATTTAAAAAGCCTGTAAAGGACTAGTATGAAATCACAGAAATTAATTGCAAACACACTTCCGCTTGAATTTTTCATAGGGAATTGAAATTCCTTTACATCCCTTTGTGAGGAAAAGGAGAAAAAAAAATCCCAAAATAGTTTTAAATGAACGACTCGCCGTAATTAGGGAGTCCACTATCAAATGACTCTGAGCATTTTGAAACAATAAATTATAGGAGTCTTTTTTATTCTGTTTTAGTTCAGTAAAACCAAACAAACAGACAGACAGCTTCAAGGAGCGTTTGAGTTCTCCAGATCCACACAGCTACAAGACAGCTACATTTATTTGCCTGCTATAGAAAAAATAAAAACAATATTACTACTCCCGGCAGAAGAAGTCTTCAGTTAAGGCAAGTCATCACTATGTAACGGAGTGCTTCTTTGATTCTAATGAGAAATGGGAGCATTTGAATGAAGCTCAGCCTGAAAGATAACAGGTTCATAGAGGTATTAAGTGTTTGAGAACATTTAATGTTAACTCTCTGTCTTTCTCAAACACTGCTCAACTGACGTACAGCCACAGAAGAAAGTAATCCTCCACCAATTGTTTCAACATTCCATAAACGAATGGACCAGCTAGACTCTGAAAGGTACAACTTGACAAACAAATGAGACTGAAATAGCAAAAGGAGACCAGACCGTCTATTTTGAAAGGTTGTAGCAGATATTCAATTGATTCTACAGGTCATGGGTCACCATGGATTTCATTTGCAGATATATGAGTGGGTAAAAGAGGGAGAGCACAGACTGTAAAAAGCCCTCGGACCCTGGCGAGGGAGTGTGTGTGTGCGAACGTGCGCACATTTATGTGTGCGTGTCGGGGCGTGTGTGCGGGCTTGAGTGTGTCTGTGTGAGTGTGAGGGTTGACATCAGGTTAGCCTTCCGTGCCAGTGGTGAGGTGTATTGCTAAAAAGGATTCCGGTTCAGCGAATCAGAGCTCTGGGATAACCCAGCAGGGGGGACTCTGGGTAGAAATATTTGACGGGGGCACATGGCATGCTCGGTGGTGCCCCAGCGGGCCTCACAACGGGCGCTGTTTGTTTACCATGCTGGGACACAGTATCGCACACAGAAATAACAAATGACAAGTGAATGAGGCTGATGCTGTGAGGCGGGTTAAAGCAGGACCTCTGAAAGAGCGGCAAGCTCACGGAGAATGCATCCCAAATGGCACCCTATTCCTTATATATTGCACTTCTTATGACCAGATCCCTACGGGCCACTGAGTGTCACATTATTACAGAAATTGACTGCTGTGGTACCAAAGGCTCTCCCCCCGGTTGACTTCATTAGTGCACCCGGTACCACAAAACGTTTTGCGACAGAAAACAGCTATTCTTATTATTCTTATTACAGATTACCGACCATTTCGAATCTCACCATACCTTCTCTGCTATGCAATCTGGTTTCAGAGCTGGTCATGGGTGCACCTCAGCCACGCTCAAGGTCCTAAACGATATCTTAACCGCCATTGATAAGAAACATTACTGTGCAGCCGTATTCATTGATCTGGCCAAGGCTTTCGA
Organism: Oncorhynchus tshawytscha; assembly: GCF_018296145.1. Lineage (NCBI taxonomy): Eukaryota > Metazoa > Chordata > Actinopteri > Salmoniformes > Salmonidae > Oncorhynchus > Oncorhynchus tshawytscha. The sequence continues at coordinate 24,348,306 of NC_056444.1, forward strand.
CTCTGTCAATCACCACATCCTCATCGGAAGACTCGACAGCCTTGGTTTCTCAAATGATTGCCTCGCCTGGTTCACCAACTACTTCTCTGATAGAGTTCAGTGTGTCAAATCGGAGGGTCTGCTGTCCGGACCTCTGGCAGTCTCTATGGGGGTGCCACAGGGTTCAATTCTAGGACCGACTCTCTTCTCTGTATACATCAATGATGTCGCTCTTGCTGCTGGTGAGTCTCTGATCCACCTCTACGCAGACGACACCATTCTGTATACTTCTGGCCCTTCTTTGGACACTGTGTTAACAACCCTCCAGGCAAGCTTCAATGCCATACAACTCTCCTTCCGTGGCCTCCAATTGCTCTTAAATACAAGTAAAACTAAATGCATGCTCTTCAACCGATCGCTGCCTGCACCTGCCCGCCTGTCCAACATCACTCTCTGGACGGCTCTGACTTAGAATACTTGAACAAACACAAATACCTAGGTGTCTGGTTAGACTGTAAACTCTCCTTCCAGACCGACATCAAACATCTCCAATCCAAAGTTAAATCTAGAATTGGCTTCCTATTTCGCAACAAAGCATCCTTCACTCATGCTGCCAAACATACCCTTGTAAAACTGACCATCCTACCAATCCTCGACTTCGGCGATGTCATTTACAAAATAGCCTCCAATACCCTACTCAACAAATTGGATGCAGTCTATCACAGTGCAATCCGTTTTTTCACCAAAGCCCCATATACTATCCACCATTGCGACCTGTACGCTCTCGTTGGCTGGCCCTTGCTTCATACTCTTCGCCAAACCCACCGGCTCCATGTCATCTACAAGACCCTGCTAGGTAAAGTCCCCCTCGCTGGTCACCATAGCATCACCCACCTGTAGCACGCGCTCCAGCAGGTATATCTCTCTGGTCACCCCCAAAACCAATTATTTCTTTGGCCACCTCTCCTTCCAGTTCTCTGCTGCCAATGACTGGAACGAACTACAAAAATCTATGAAACTGGAAACACTTGTCTCCCTCACTAGCTTTAAGCACCAACTGTCAGAGCAGCTCACAGATTACTGCACCTGTACATAGCCCACCTATAATTTAGCCCAAACAACTACCTCTTTCCCTACTGTATTTATTTTGTTTATTTATTTATTTTGCTCCTTTGCACCCCATTATTTTTATTTCTACTTTGCACATTCTTCCACTGCAAATCTACCATTCCAGTGTTTTAATTGCTATATTGTATTTAATTTGCCACCATCGCCTTTTTTTTGCCTTTACCTCCCTTATCTCACCTCATTTGCTCACATCATATATAGACTTGTTTATACTGTATTATTGACTGGATGTTTGTTTTACTCCATGTGTAACTCTGTGTCGTTGTATGTGTCGAACTGCTTTGCTTTATCTTGGCCAGGTCGCAATTGTAAATGAGAACTTGTTCTCAACTTGCCTACCTGGTTAAATAAAGGTGAAAAAAAAAGTTAATGTAGTCACTCCATGCATCAGTCAGTTTTCTTCTATTTGGTGGCCAATGAGTACAACCCACATCATCTTTACAATTGCTCATCATACTGGTACGAGAGTACATATATACAGAGAGAGGGTGGAAAAGACAGGAGGAAAAGGAATAAATGAATAACCAACCAATGCCGATAAAGACAGCTTTGTAACCTTCATCTCTCAGAGAGAGCAGAGTCATCCCGTCCTGGCCCAGGGCTTTCTCACACACCACCTGAAACAATACAACACAACTCATTAGTTATAACGGGAGCACCAGCTCTAAGAACATTTCAACAGATAATCTATTGTATAATTATAATAAATGTTGTACGTAAAATGCTTGATGATCAAAAACGGAACGTTCTAACACCTGGCTTAACACTCCGGTTGGATGAGCATATTAATGAGTTGTACCAATAATCAAAATGACCTAACTTGGGACGCTATTCACTCTTTATGTGATTATAAGTCTTCCTCAAATTCTTCACTTCTACTATTTATCTTTTCACAGAACAGAGCAGAAAAATCCACATAGACATGCAAATGCCTCACCTCTAACTACTCCCCTCACTCCACTCCCTCCATTCTTTTCAGCAACCAAATCTGTTTCCTGGTTTAAAATGAATCATGAGCAGGTGCTGTCTGGTCTGGTCTGGTCTGCCGTGGCTGGCTAGCTGGCCGTGGTAAGGACTATCGATTGCCCTTTCTCACCACTGTGGCATTCAAGCAACAGACAGACAGACAAGCTAGAGCATCGCCCCAAGTTGCAGCCGGTGCCGGAGACACAAGGTCTCAGCAGCCTGGAGCCTGCCCGGCCTGATGCAGCTTTTAATTGTTCTTTATTAATGCGCCTGACATTTGGGCTGCTGATCTTCTCCCAGACCTGTCGCCTGCGCTAGCCTCTGATGTAAACGAGGAAGGGGACAGGGGAATGGAGGGAGAGATGGAGAGAGGGGACAGGGGGGAGATGGAGAGAGAGTGGGAGGGGAGGTGGGGGACTCATTACCTTGATGCCCAAATCCATCATCAGCTCCACCTCGAAGTGCACTACCTCATATGGCAGCCTGAACTGAGGGATCTCCGCAGAGCTGTGAGAGAGAGAGAGAATGAGAGAGAGAGAATGAGAGAGAGAGAATGAGAGAGAGAGAATGAGAGAGAGAATGAGAGAGAGAATGAGAGAGAGAATGAGAGAGAGAATGAGAGAGAGAATGAGAGAGAGAATGAGAGAGAGAATGAGAGAGAGAGAATGAATGTGACTGGGAGATGGAGAAGGAGGAACAGGACGAAAAGGAGGAGGAGGATGAGGCGGATGAGGAGGAGGATGAAGAAGAGGGATAACAGAGAAAGGACTCTCAGAGGAATATGAAATAGATAGACACAGGGAAGAGGATTCTCTATACTGTTGCAACAGCAACTCCTTTTTCTTATTTTCATTTGATGAACTGGGTTGGTCTTCACTTTTTCTACTTTCTCTGCCTCAAAATTATCCTGCTTCTATGTCCAACCTCTCCCTGAACCATCCTCAAATTCTTAATTTTATTCCCGGTTGTCCTTCGAAGTACGTGAAACCCACTGTGGACATTTGCTGGAATCCTAGGAGAAATCAAAGAACGTCTGCTAAATGACTAAAATGTAAAATGTACTAAAGGCCTGGGTAGGTAATTGGTAACCCAATCCAAACTCAGGCATTTGAAAGATGAATATTCACAATTACCAAAACTCTCATTAGCAGCTGTGACCTTATACAATGTTCTTTATATTGATCCAGCAGACCCATGATCAACAATGCCCTTTAGTGGTAAATGCCCCACACAAAAGGACATGAATTTAGATGAATTACAGATGCATATCCGCAAGCGTTGACAAGGAGCCACAGATCTGGCTTTAAGTTACACCATTGACTAATTGCTGCCCAGGAAGCGAATGAATACAAATGTAGGATCTTAATTCGATCACTCTTTTGTTGCTGAGAATTGAAATTGAAGATAAGCATTGTCATTTACATAAATTCACTGAAAACCCATACTAACATTGCACTTTTCACGTAGCCTACTTTTTGCTTAACTTTGTGAACAAAACACTCAAATCCTGTTGATGCAGGATTATTTTGCTGTGACAATATATACTGAGTATACTAAACATTAAGAGCACGTTCCTAATATTGAGTTCCTAATTTGTAATTATGAAGACCCAGGTTGGGGTCAAAGTCCTAGTCCTATTACACATTATTGGATTACATTTTTGTTATTTTGTTATGTTACTAGCCATTGAAAAAAAAAAATGAAAAAAAATTCAAATACATGTTACAATGTCAACTTGAAAAGAGGTCTAGGTGTGACAACAAACACTAGTGGGATTGTGAAGTTTTACCTCAGTCCGCCGATCCACTTCTGTTTTTCGAATATGGTGATGTCATCGTAGCCAAGGCGAGCCAGGAAGGAAGCACAGCTGATGCTGGCCGGGCCACAGCCAATCAGAGCGATCTTGGAGTGGAAGCTGTTAGGCATCTGGTCTGGAGGAGGGAGAGCTGGGTTCCTCACTTGAGGAATGCCCATCTTACTAAAGATCTGAGGTGAAAACAGACACATGAGGGAGTTTGGTTTATGTACTTGCTTGATTGCTTGCTTACTTAGACCATTCAATTCCTAGTGGAATATACAATGCATTCGGAAAGCATTCAGACCCCTCGACTTTTTCCACATTTTGTGATGTTACAACCTTACTCTAAAATTGATTAAATGTACTATTTTCCTCATCAATCTACACAGATGACAAATGCCATAATGACAAAGCAAAACAGGTTTCTTGACATTTTTGCAAATTTAGAACAAACAAAAAACAATAAATACCTTATTTACATAAGTATTCAGACCCTTTGCTATGAGACAGTTAATTGTGCTCAGGTGCATCCTGTTTCCATTCATCATCCTTGAGATGTTTCTACAAATTGATTGGAGTCCACCTGTGGTAAATTCAATTGACATGATTTGCAAAGGCACACACCTGTCTATATAAGGTCCCACAGTTGACGGTGCATTTCAGAGCAAAAACCAAGCCACGAGGTCAAATTAATTGTCCGTAGAGCTCCGAGACAGGACTGTGTTGAGGCACAGATCTGGGGAAGGGTACCAAAACTGCAGCATTGAAGGTCCCCAAGAACACTGTGGCCTCCATCATTCTTAAATGGAAAAAGTTTGGAACCACCAAGACTCTTCCTGGAGCTAGCCAAGCCAAACTGAGCAATCAGGGGAGAAGGGTGTTTGTCAGAGAGGTGACCAAGAATTCATGGTCGGAGTTCCTCTGTGGATATGGGAGAACCTTCCAGAAGGACAACCATCAATGCAGCACTCCACCAATCAGGCCTTTATGGTAGAGTGGCCAGACGGAAGCTACTCCTCAGTAAAAGGCACATAACAGCCCGCTTGGAGTTTTCCAAAAGTCACCTAAAGGACTCTCAGACCATGAGAAACAAGATTCAGTGGTCTGATAATTCGGTACCGGTACCCCCTGTACATAGCCTCGTTATTGTTATGTAATCTTCTTGTGTTACTTTTAGATTTTCTTTTCTTTTTATTCACTTCAGTTTACTTAGTAAATATTTTCTTAACTCTATTTCTTGAACTGCATTGTTGATTAAGGGCTTGTAAGTAAGCATTTCACCGTAAGGTCTACACCTGTTTTATTCGTGGCATGTGACAAATAAAATTGGATTTGATTATGATTTGATGAAACCAAGATTGAACTGTTTGGCCTGAACGCCAAATGTCATGTCTGGAAGAAGCCTGGTACCATCCCTACGGTGAAGCATGGTGGTTGCAGCATCATGCTGTGGGGATGTTTGTCAGTGGCATGGACTAGGAGACTAGTCAGCATCAAGGGAAAGATGAACGGACCAAAGTACAGAGAGATCATTGATGAAAACCTGCTCCAGAGCACTCAGGACCTCAGACTGGGTCGAAGGTGGCTTTGGGACAAGTCTCTGAATGTCTTTGAGTGGCCCAGCAAGAGCACGGACTTGAACCCGATCTAACATCTCTAGAGACTTGAAAATAGCTGTGCAGCAACGCTCCCCATTCAACTTGGCAGAGCTTGAGTGGATCTGCCAAGAAGTACGGGAGAAACTCCCCAAATTCAGGTGTGCCAAGCTTGTAACGTCATACCCCAAAATACTTGAGGCTGTAATCTCTGCCAAAGATGCTTCACCAAAGTACTGAGTAAAGGGTCTGAATACTTATGTAAATGTAATATTTAAAATCTTATTTAAAAAACGGCTTTTGCTTTGTCATTATGGGGTATTGTGTGTAGATTGAAAAAAAACAAATGTAGTTACATTTTAGAATAAGGCTGTAACGTAACAAAACATGGAAAAAAGTCAAGGGGTCTAAATACTTTTTGAATGCACTGTAGGTCATCATTAATGAACCACAACCAGTTCCAAAACCTTTCGTCCTGTGTCATTTGTTATACTCATTCATGCTTGGTTTATCCCCATCCAGTACTAGCAACGCCTGCCAATGCCTGTCTAGACTGACTTACTGTATGGCAGGGGTGTTCATTTATCCTGGCCATGCTAAAACCAGGAAGTGTTCAATTGCACATACAAAACGGTTCAAAAGTCCAATCAAATTAGAACATGGTCTGCCCAACTAAAAGCTATCTATGGGACTACACCACACTGGCTGTTAAATAACTAGCCCTAGAGGCATCTCCTAGAATAATATGGAGAGAAAACAACATTAATCAGATAGCTTCTGTAACGCACCATGTTCACTGATGATTTTCAAGAGAAATATAGACTACTGCAACACAAACAGGTGAAAGAGAATGCTGTAGCAGCAACATATCAATAATTAGGGGTGAAATGAGAGTGAGGATACTTTGTCTCCTTAATAAGATGATCTAGATCAATACATGAAGCCTCAAATTGTTACTGCAATATTGCGCCTGAGCTTTAGGTGATATTCATTTAGTTATTCATGTGTTTCATGAACTGTGAAGCCCAAATTTCTGCATGACAATGCATTTTTAATAGTGCTTAAGAGCAGTTCCGAGGCCTTGTTATTCAAAACACCCATCTCTGTTTTTCTAATTCTTCTCACACTCTAATTGAACACACTAATTGAACATTGAACACCAAACTACTACTGCTGCGGTGCTAGCTTTGCGTCACATTTTATATGTGTGGGTAGCACTGGGTACAATAAGCACACAGCACACGCATACAGAAGCATCAATCAAAAGCATCATCCAGTTTCAACAGATGAAACATGACTCTCCCCTGCCCAGTGCTTATCATCATAACAAACTGATCAATACTGCTTTCACAAGACAACTCCCCTCTGGTCTGTCTGAACTACTGAGAGTTAACAGTAACACTGTCATTCAGGCCATATTATACACCTCAGTGCCAGACTCTAGGTAGACACTAATACGCTTATATCCACTATAAGATTAGGAGAAGAATAAAGCCTAAATGAAAGGTGGCTTTGACTTTATCAGTAATGTTGAGAGGACTAGAGCTAGGAGCATGGAGCGCAGGCTGAATGGAGCTGATAGAAGCTGAGCAGTGATCGCCCAGATAGCCCCCTTCTCTTTCTCTTCTTCCTGAGCTTATCTAATTATCTGCTAGATAACCGCCCTGACCTTTCCCATTTAAGGAGAGGAGAGCTGCCACATGATAGAGATGTATAGTAGTCACAGCAGATGTGGCAGGCAGCGAGAGAGAGAAGAGAAGGGAGCGGACGGAAGGCTTCTGTAATTGTGCCTTTTATCCTTTAGGAAGTAATGAAACTTTAACGTGAGCTTCTCTTGCTTTCTGAGATGTGTCACTAGATTAGTCTTGATAGGAAGAGAAGGCAGGAGGAGGAAAGGTGTGCGAGATGGCTAGAAATGAACTGTTTTGTTGTACTGTTGTACTCCGTTCCTGTAGCTAAAGAACAGGATCTAAAACGCACGGCATATACAGCACCTGAGAGGATGATAAACGCACTGATTAAAGAATCCAACCCCCTGGCAAAGCCCGCGTGCCAACCTTCCTCTCGTTGTGCGTGTTTGTCTCATTGTTCTAAAGCAATAGAGGAAAATTAACAGACTAACATGCAAAGATAATCATCCACGTCACAATAGATTGAAGGTGTATACAGGCACCCGTTTTGTCATCTTGACTTCCTCTCATACAAAGTGATCTCGTTATGCCGTTCTTCATTCAGTAGCTCTGTGTTGTCTATGCATGTACTCTACCTTTAACAACGGAATAGTACAATTTAATTGGGCTGAGCACACCTACAGTACAGTTGGTTACAGTTACATAACGGCAACGTAGGCAAAGTGACATGCTCACAATTATTTTCCTTTCATATACCTGCAGAACCATTCATTCAATTTGTAAAAGTGTAGGATTTTGTCGATATGCGTCCAATAATGATCCTTCAGTCATTTTGTAGAAGTGTAAGATTCCTTCCATCTACAGTACGTAGAATAAGTAAGACCATTTACATCCATTCCTCAGAATGTACTCGTCTTGTTGAACTCTCTCCAGAATGAAAGAGTTCGTTACTGTAGAGGAAATGCATCCTTAGCAGCAGGCAGCCCTACAAGATGATGTGTGGGTCAAAGGCAGCAATTCAAGCCCACACACCATCTCTGACATTTCACTTTAATTAGCTGTTACCATGGAACTAAATAAAGCTCACCACCACAATGACGGGAACAGATATCCTGATTATCTCGGAGCTACACCATGAACACACACGTAATCACACACACACACATGCAGGCCCACACACACACTTGATGTTCTAATCATTATTCACCATGAGGAAGAATTAGGGGGAAAAGATAGTAGCACACATGATGAAACAAATGTAGCGTATAGCAGTTCAAAAACATGTAGCTTTACACAGACTCCTGTCATCAGTGATAACGGTCATGGCACATGAAGAACATCAACACATCTCCTCTCATATCTATTTACCACTAAAATAGATCTGTACAGCATTCCTTTAAAGGACTTCTTGGCACTGTGTATTTCTTCCATTTCCCTTCTTTGTTAGTCCTTTTTCTTTAGAACATACAGTAAAATGAATTTCAGTTGGCATTGACTCCTGCAGCCTATATGTTTTAGACATGAAAGAAAGATTCTCCCATTCCTTACGTCTGCTTTACACTGGGTTATAACTAAGTCATCTGTGTTGACTTTGACATCTTGCATAATTCTCTGTTCTGTTGTCTTCTCCCTGGTTTTTACTTCTATTTCCTCCCCCCATCCCTCTTTCCACCAGCCGGTTCCTAATGGTGAATCTGATGTTTATCATACCAGAAGGTTAGGCTTGGATGATAAATAAGGGGAGAATTGTGACTTTATTGGCAGAGGGCTGTACTGACGCCATAACAACGGGTTGAGAGGCATCATTAATACTGAGCTTGATGCTGCAGCACACCACTCCCTCACCCGTTATGGGGACTTAGTAGAGATAGGACCATGTAATGTACAATGAAGGGAAACACAGCATTGAGCAGCACAGTAGAGTACAATGCTGTACAGACTAGAGTGCAGAGTAAAGAGCAGTGTAGTACAGTAGAGTGCAGAGTAGTGTAGTACAGTAGAGTGCAGAGTAAAGAGCAGGGAAGTACAGACGAGTGCAGAGTAGTATAGTATAGTACAGAGTGCAGAGTAGTGTAGTACAGTAGAGTGCAGAGTAAAGAGCAGGGTAGTACAGTAGAGGACAGAGTAAAGAGCAGGGTAGTACAGTAGAGTGCAGAGTAAAGAGCAGGGTAGTACAGTAGAGTACAGAGGAAAGAGCAGGGTAGTACAGTACAGAGTAAAGAAAAGGGTAGTACAGTAAAGAGCAGGGTAGTACAGTAGAGTACAGAGTAAAGAGCAGTGTAGTACAGTAGAGTGCAGAGTAAAGAGCAGGGTAGTACAGTAGAGTACAGAGTAAAGAGCAGTGTAGTACAGTAGAGTACAGAGTAAAGAGCAGTGTAGTACAGTAGAGTGCAGAGTAAAGAGTAGTTTAGTACAGTAGAGTGCAGAGTAGTGTAGTACAGTAGAGTGCAGAGTAAAGAGCAGTGTAGTACAGTAGAGTGCAGAGGAGTGTAGTACAGTACAGAGTAAAGAGCAGGGTAGTACAGTAGAGTAGAGAGTAAAGAGCAGGGTAGTATGGTAGAGTACAGAGTAAAGAGCAGGGTAGTACAGTAAAGTGCAGAGTAAAGAGCAGTGTAGTACAGTAAAGTACAGAGTAAAGAGCAGTGTAGTACAGTAAAGTACAGAGTAAAGAGCAGTGTAGTACAGTAGAGTGCAGAGTAGTGTAGTACAGTACAGAGTAAAGAGCAGTATAGTACAGTAGAGTGCAGAGTAAAGAGCAGGGTAGTACAGTAAAGTGCAGAGTAAAGAGCAGTGTAGTACAGTAAAGTACAGAGTAAAGAGCAGTGTAGTACAGTAAAGTACAGAGTAAAGAGCAGTGTAGTACAGTAGAGTGCAGAGTAGTGTAGTACAGTACAGAGTAAAGAGCAGTATAGTACAGTAGAGTGCAGAGTAAAGAGCAGGGTAGTACAGTAGAGTACAGAGTAAAGAGCAGGGTAGTACAGTAGAGTGCAGAGTAAAGAGCAGGGTAGTACAGTAGAGTGCAGAGTAAAGAGCAGTGTAGTACAGTAAAATGCAGAGTAAAGAGCAGTGTAGTACAGTAGAGTGCAGAGTAAAGAGCAGGGTGGTACAGTAGAGTAAAGAGTAAAGAGCAGGGTAGTACAGTACAGAGTAAAAAGCAGGGTAGTACCGTAGAGTACAGAGTAAAGAGCAGGGTAGTACAGTAGAGTGCAGAGTAAAGAGCAGGGTAATACAGTAGAGTGCAGAGTAAAGAGCAGGGTAGTACAGTAGAGTGCAGAGTAAAGAGCAGGGTAATACAGTAGAGTGCAGAGTAAAGAGCAGGATAGTACAGTACAGAGTAAAAAGCAGGGTAGTACCGTAGAGTACAGAGTAAAGAGCAGGGTAGTACAGTAGAGTGCAGAGTAAAGAGCAGGGTAGTACAGTAGAGTACAGAGTAAAGAGCAGGGTAGTACAGTAGAGTGCAGAGTAAAGAGCAGGGTAGTACAGTAGAGTACAGAGTAAAGAGCAGTGTAGTACAGTAGAGTGCAGAGTAAAGAGCAGGGTAGTACAGTAGAGTGCAGAGTAAAGAGCAGGGTAGTACAGTAGAGTACAGAGTAAAGAGCCGTGTAGTACAGTACAGAGTAAAGAGCAGTGTAGTACAGTAAAATGCAGAGTAAAGAGCAGGGTAGTACAGTACAGAGTAAAGAGCAGTGTAGTACAGTAAAATGCAGAGTAAAGAGCAGTGTAGTACAGTAGAGTGCAGAGTAAAGAGCAGGGTGGTACAGTAGAGTAAAGAGTAAAGAGCAGGGTAGTACAGTACAGAGTAAAAAGCAGGGTAGTACCGTAGAGTACAGAGTAAAGAGCAGGGTAGTACAGTAGAGTACAGAGTAAAGAGCAGGGTAGTACAGTAGAGTGCAGAGTAAAGAGCAGGGTAATACAGTAGAGTGCAGAGTAAAGAGCAGGGTAGTACAGTAGAGTGCAGAGTAAAGAGCAGGGTAATACAGTAGAGTGCAGAGTAAAGAGCAGGATAGTACAGTACAGAGTAAAAAGCAGGGTAGTACCGTAGAGTACAGAGTAAAGAGCAGGGTAGTACAGTAGAGTACAGAGTAAAGAGCAGTGTAGTACAGTAGAGTACAGAGTAAAGAGCAGTGTAGTACAGTAGAGTGCAGAGTAAAGAGTAGTTTAGTACAGTAGAGTGCAGAGTAGTGTAGTACAGTAGAGTGCAGAGTAAAGAGCAGTGTAGTACAGTAGAGTGCAGAGGAGTGTAGTACAGTACAGAGTAAAGAGCAGGGTAGTACAGTAGAGTAGAGAGTAAAGAGCAGGGTAGTATGGTAGAGTACAGAGTAAAGAGCAGGGTAGTACAGTAAAGTGCAGAGTAAAGAGCAGTGTAGTACAGTAAAGTACAGAGTAAAGAGCAGTGTAGTACAGTAAAGTACAGAGTAAAGAGCAGTGTAGTACAGTAGAGTGCAGAGTAGTGTAGTACAGTACAGAGTAAAGAGCAGTATAGTACAGTAGAGTGCAGAGTAAAGAGCAGGGTAGTACAGTAAAGTGCAGAGTAAAGAGCAGTGTAGTACAGTAAAGTACAGAGTAAAGAGCAGTGTAGTACAGTAAAGTACAGAGTAAAGAGCAGTGTAGTACAGTAGAGTGCAGAGTAGTGTAGTACAGTACAGAGTAAAGAGCAGTATAGTACAGTAGAGTGCAGAGTAAAGAGCAGGGTAGTACAGTAGAGTACAGAGTAAAGAGCAGGGTAGTACAGTAGAGTGCAGAGTAAAGAGCAGGGTAGTACAGTAGAGTGCAGAGTAAAGAGCAGGGTAGTACAGTAGAGTACAGAGTAAAGAGCAGGGTAGTACAGTAGAGTGCAGAGTAAAGAGCAGGGTAGTACAGTAGAGTACAGAGTAAAGAGCAGTGTAGTACAGTAGAGTGCAGAGTAAAGAGCAGGGTAGTACAGTAGAGTGCAGAGTAAAGAGCAGGGTAGTACAGTAGAGTACAGAGTAAAGAGCCGTGTAGTACAGTACAGAGTAAAGAGCAGTGTAGTACAGTAAAATGCAGAGTAAAGAGCAGGGTAGTACAGTACAGAGTAAAGAGCAGTGTAGTACAGTAAAATGCAGAGTAAAGAGCAGTGTAGTACAGTAGAGTGCAGAGTAAAGAGCAGGGTGGTACAGTAGAGTAAAGAGTAAAGAGCAGGGTAGTACAGTACAGAGTAAAAAGCAGGGTAGTACCGTAGAGTACAGAGTAAAGAGCAGGGTAGTACAGTAGAGTACAGAGTAAAGAGCAGGGTAGTACAGTAGAGTGCAGAGTAAAGAGCAGGGTAATACAGTAGAGTGCAGAGTAAAGAGCAGGGTAGTACAGTAGAGTGCAGAGTAAAGAGCAGGGTAATACAGTAGAGTGCAGAGTAAAGAGCAGGATAGTACAGTACAGAGTAAAAAGCAGGGTAGTACCGTAGAGTACAGAGTAAAGAGCAGGGTAGTACAGTAGAGTGCAGAGTAAAGAGCAGGGTAGTACAGTAGAGTACAGAGTAAAGAGCAGGGTAGTACAGTAGAGTGCAGAGTAAAGAGCAGGGTAGTACAGTAGAGTACAGAGTAAAGAGCAGTGTAGTACAGTAGAGTGCAGAGTAAAGAGCAGGGTAGTACAGTAGAGTGCAGAGTAAAGAGCAGGGTAGTACAGTAGAGTACAGAGTAAAGAGCCGTGTAGTACAGTACAGAGTAAAGAGCAGTGTAGTACAGTAAAATGCAGAGTAAAGAGCAGGGTAGTACAGTACAGAGTAAAGAGCAGTGTAGTACAGTAAAATGCAGAGTAAAGAGCAGTGTAGTACAGTAGAGTGCAGAGTAAAGAGCAGGGTGGTACAGTAGAGTAAAGAGTAAAGAGCAGGGTAGTACAGTACAGAGTAAAAAGCAGGGTAGTACCGTAGAGTACAGAGTAAAGAGCAGGGTAGTACAGTAGAGTACAGAGTAAAGAGCAGGGTAGTACAGTAGAGTGCAGAGTAAAGAGCAGGGTAATACAGTAGAGTGCAGAGTAAAGAGCAGGGTAGTACAGTAGAGTGCAGAGTAAAGAGCAGGGTAATACAGTAGAGTGCAGAGTAAAGAGCAGGATAGTACAGTACAGAGTAAAAAGCAGGGTAGTACCGTAGAGTACAGAGTAAAGAGCAGGGTAGTACAGTAGAGTACAGAGTAAAGAGCAGGGTAGTAGAGTAGAGTACAGAGTAAAGAGCAGGGTAGTACAGTAGAGTACAGAGTAAAGAGCAGGGTAGTACAGTAGAGTGCAGAGTAAAGAGCAGGGTAATACAGTAGAGTACAGAGTAAAGAGCAGTGTAGTACAGTAGAGTGCAGAGTAATGTAGTACAGTACAGAGTAAAGAGCAGTATAGTACAGTAGAGTGCAGAGTAAAGAGCAGGGTAGTACAGTACAGAGTAAAGAGCAGGGTAGTACAGTAGAGTGCAGAGTAAAGAGCAGTGTAGTACAGTAGAGTGCAGAGTAAAGAGCAGTGTAGTACAGTAGAGTGCAGAGTAAAGAGCAGGGTAGTACAGTAGAGTGCAGAGTAAAGAGCAGGGTAGTACAGTAGAGTACAGAGTAAAGAGCAGGGTAGTACAGTACAGAGTAAATAGCAGGGTAGTACAGTAGAGTGCAGAGTATAGAGCAGTGTAGTACAGTAGAGTACAGAGTAAAGAGCAGGTTAGTACAGTAGAGTGCAGAGTAAAGAGCAGGGTAGTACAGTAGAGTGCAGAGTAAAGAGCAGGGTAGTACAGTAGAGTACAGAGTAAAGAGCAGTGTAGTACAGTAGAGTGCAGAGTAAAGAGCAGGGTAGTACAGTAGAGTACAGAGTAAAGAGCAGTGTAGTACAGTACAGAGTAAAGAGCAGTGTAGTACAGTAAAATGCAGAGTAAAGAGCAGGGTAGTACAGTAGAGTGCAGAGTAAAGAGGAGTGTAGTACAGTAAAATGCAGAGTAAAGAGCAGTGTAGTACAGTAGAGTGCAGAGTAAAGAGCAGGGTAGTACAGTACAGAGTAAAGAGCAGGGTAGTACAGCAGAGTACAGAGTAAAGAGCAGGGTAGTACAGTAGAGTGCAGAGTAAAGAGCAGGGTAGTACAGTAGAGTGCAGAGTAAAGAGCAGGGTAGTACAGTAGAGTGCAGAGTAAAGAGCAGGGTAGTACAGTAGAGTACATAGTAAAGAGCAGGGTAGTATAGTAGAGTACAGAGTAAAGAGCAGGGTAGTACAGTAGAGTACAGAGTAAAGAGCAGGGTAGTAGAGTACAGAGTAAAGAGCAGGGTAGTACAGTAGAGTACAGAGTAAAGAGCAGGATAGTACAGTAGAGTACAGAGTAAAGATCAGGGTAGTACAGTAGAGTACAGAGTAAAGAGTAGTGTAGTACAGTAGAGTACAGAGTAAAGAGCAGGGTAGTACAGTAAAGTGCAGAGTAAAGAGCAGTGTAGTACAGTAATGTACAGAGTAAAGAGCAGTGTAGTACAGTAGAGTGCAGAGTAGTATAGTACAGTACAGAGTAAAGAGCAGTATAGTACAGTAGAGTGCAGAGTAAAGAGCAGGGTAGTACAGTACAGAGTAAACAGCAGGGTAGTACAGTAGAGTGCAGAGTAAAGAGCAGGGTAGTACAGTAGAGTGCAGAGTAAAGAGCAGGGTAGTACAGTACAGAGTAAAGAGCAGGGTAGTACAGTAGAGTGCAGAGTATAGAGCAGTGTAGTACAGTAGAGTACAGAGTAAAGAGCAGGGTAGTACAGTAGAGTGCAGAGTAAAGAGCAGTGTAGTACAGTAAAATGCAGAGTAAAGAGCAGTGTAGTACAGTAGAGTGCAGAGTAAAGAGCAGGGTAGTACTGCAGAGTACAGAGTAAAGAACAGGGTAGTACAGTAGAGTGCAGAGTAAAGAGCAGGGTAGTACAGTAGAGTACAGAGTAAATAGCAGGGAAGTACAGTAGAGTGCAGAGTAAAGAGCAGGGTAGTACAGTAGAGTGCAGAGTAAAGAGCAGGGTAGTACAGTAGAGTACAGAGTAAATAGCAGGGTAGTACAGTAGAGTACAGAATAAAGAGCAGGGTAGTACAGTAGAGTACAGAGTAAAGAGCAGGGTAGTAGAGTACAGAGTAAAGAGCAGGGTAGTAGAGTGCAGAGTAAAGAGCAGGGTAGTACAGTAGAGTACAGAGTAAAGAGCAGGGTAGTACAGTAGAGTGCAGAGTAAAGAGCAGGGTAGTACAGTAGAGTACAGAGTAAAGAGCAGGGTAGTACAGTAGAGTACAGAGTAAAGAGCAGGGTAGTACAGTAGAGTACAGAGTAAAGAGCAGGGTAGTACAGTAGAGTACAGAGCAAAGAGCAGGGTAGTACAGTAGAGTACAGAGCAAAGAGCAGGGTAGTACAGTAGAGTACAGAGTAAAGAGCAGGATAGTACAGTAGAGCGCAGAGAAGCAGCAGGTTAACGTAATGACGTATACAAATACAATATCAGTGGTTAACAGTGAAATAGTGAGTAAGAAACTATATGGTAATTGCTTGAGCTGTTCTGATGATCCAGGATAATATGTATGTTAAAAACCTAAAAAGACATGCCAAAGACTGCATAGAGGTGTAACAATGTTGCAACATGTGGTAAGATAATGCTGTTGCTGTATATATTCTATATACACATTTACATGTGGAATAGATGTAAATGTACACACAACATTACAGCAGAAATGTTAAAACATCAATTATAACCAGACCGTGGTATCTGTAACAATCACATTGTTAAAAGCTACTCACTGGTAACTACCAACAGCTGGCGTGTTTTGATACCCAGTCAGAAATACACCTACTCAATGGCTTCGCCCTAACACAGTCCTGCAGCCCAACAGCCTTTCCATCCACCCATTCACCTGATGTGTCTCTACATATAGTGTACACTCCTTATCCTCTACACTCCTTCTAAAATGTATCAAAACACCATCACTACTAACTGTACAGGTAGCAGCTTGTCAGACTTCTCAAACTGGATGTGTGTGAGGGGGTGGCTTGAGCTCAACCTTGTTTCATTCTGGCAAAGACATTGACCAATTAAAACGATGTGAAAAAGTATATCCTTTCACATAAGTGAAAGAAATGTGTTTTGTATGCCTCATTTCTAAAATGTAATGCATTCGTATCTCATAATGTGAATCAAATGAATCTCCAGAATGCCTGTCAGTGTGTATCGAGGTGAATCAAGCAGCTCAAGTCATGTGTCCAAGTGAGTCTGATGAGGACTACAGAACGGGTTAAAGAGGACTACAACACCCATACCTCAGTGGCGAACTGCTGGAGCCCCCCGATGTTGATTGGTCCTTCCTCAGAGGCGTAGAGGTTACAGCCCCCCACACAGAGGTCAGAGGTCGGGCACACCATGCCACAAGTCAGGCCTAGGGGGTTGTCTGACAAGATCGACTTCGCCGCCCCATAGTAGTTCTGGAACACACACAGAACACACAGGCACACACACAGAACACACAGGCACACACAAGAACACACACAGGCAGTTTTCAGGATTTGGAAGGAAATTTCAATTTTGTCATGTTTATGTGATAATAACTGCTTCAAAAAGCTTGACCGAATCCTGTCACTTGAAACCAATGGTATAGCACCCAAAATGTAAAAACAAGCGGCACATATAGAATATTGGATGATATTATAGTAATTTTGGTATTTAGATAACATTTTCCGAATAATAATTTAGGGGGATAACACAAACCACTACAGCAACTGTGTGTACTTTCAGAGGGTATCTGGTTTTTGTATTACAGTTCTACCAAGTACTCATAGTACCGACAGACTTTTACGAACTGTTTTGACTGGATCTAAGCATATATCTAAGGTCATTTTGATTATAGTTATAAACAGTTATGACGATAGGCGAATACGTAAGGTGCTCTATTTCTTCAGGTGATCTGTCTATCTGGTCAAAATCACTGATTCAGGTCCCCCTCTACCCCTCTGGTGATATAAATAACTTAATATTCCATCTCCAGAGAAACCTGGATTGAAATAAAGACTTCACTAGATTTGCCTTACTTTCAGAGAATACACACCAGTACAACTCTCAAATAAAATACAATTTTATTTGTCACATGCGCCGAATATAACAGGTGCAGACCTTACCGTGAAATGCTTACTTACAAGCGCTTAACAAACAATGTAGTTTAAAAAAAATGAAGTTCAGAAAATATAAAATAAAAAAGTAACAAGAAAATTACATAACAATACAGGGGCTACTGGTACCGAGTCAATGTGCGGGGGTACAGGTTAGGCAAGGTAATTTGTACATGTAGGTAGGGGTAAAGTGACTATGCATAGGTAATAAACAGCGAGAAGCAGCAGTGTAAAAACAAAGCGTGGGGGGTGTCAGTCTTTTGGCTTGGGGGTAGAAGCTGTTAAGGAGGCTTTTGAACCTTCCGTGCGGTAGCAGAGAGAACAGACTATGACTTGGGTGACATAAGTCGGAAGTTTACATACACCTTCACAATGATAGGAAGAGCCGACATCGAAGAGAGCCAAAAAGTACAAATCTCTGTCCCCATGTGCAGTTGCAAACCGAAGTTTGGCTTTTTTATGGCAGTTTTGGAGATGTGGCTTCTTCCTTGCTGAGCGGCCTTTCAGGTTATGTCGATATAGGACTCGTTTTACTGTGGATATAGATACTTTTGTACCTGTTTCATCCAACATCATCACAAGGTCCTTTGCTGTTGTTCTAGGATTGATTCGCACTTTTCGCACTAAAGTACGTTAATCTCTAGGAGACAGAACGTGTCTCCTTCCTGAGCGGTATGATGGCTGCGTGGTACCATGGTGTTTATACTTGCGTACTATTGTTTGTACAGATGAACGTGGTACCTTCAGGCGTTTAGAAATTGCTCCCAAGGATGAACCAGAGTTTTTTTCCCCTGAGGTCTTGGCTGGTTTCTTTAGATTTTCCCATGATGTCAAGCAAAGAGGCACTGAGTTTGAAGGTAGGCCTTGAAATACAACCACAGGTACACCTCCAATTGACTCAAATGATGTCAATTAGCCTATCAGAAGCTTCTAAAGCCATGACATAATTTTCTGGAATTTTCCAAGCTGTTTAAAGGCACAGTCAACTTAGTGTATGTAAACTTCTGACCCACTGGAATTGTGATACAGTGAATAATGAAGTGAAATAATCTGTCTGTAAACAATTGTTGGAAAAATTACTTGTGTCATGCACAAAGTAGATGTCCCAACAGACTTGCCAAAACTATAGTTTGTTAACAAGAAATTTGTGGAGTGGTTGAAAAACGAGTTTTAATGACTTCAACGTAAGTGTATGTAAACTTCTGACTTCAACTGTAGGTCCTGGATGGCAGGAAGCTTGGGCCCAGTGAAGTACTGGGCCGTACGCACTGCCATATGGAGCACCTTACGGTCAGATGCCAAGCACTTGCCATACCAGGCGGTGATGCAACCAGTCAAGATGCTCTCGATGGTGCAGCTGCAGAACTTTTTTGAGGATCTGGGGACCCATTCCAAATCTTTAAGTCTCCTGAGGGGGAAAAGGTGTTGACGTGCCCTCTTCACGACTGTCTTTGTATGTTTGGACCATGATAGTTTGTTGGTGATGTGGACACAAAGGAGCTTGAAACTCTCGACATTCTCCACTACAGCCCCGAGGATGTGAATGGGGGCCTGTTCGTCCCTCATTTTCCTATAGTCCATGATCAACTCCTTTGTCTTGCTCACATTGAGAGAGAGGTTGTTGTCCTTGCACCACACTGCCAGGTCTCTGACCTCTTCCCGATATGCTGTCAGCAAACTTAATGATGGTGTTGGAGTTGTGCTTGGCCATGCAGTCATGGGTGAACAGGGAGTACAGGAGGGGACTAAGCACGCACCCCGAGGGGCCCCCGTGTTGAGGATCAGCTTGGCAGATGTGTTGTTGCATACCCTTACCACCTATGGGGCAGCCCGTCAAGTAGTCAAGGACCCAGTTGCAGAGGGAGGTGTTTAGTCCCAGGGTCCTTACCTTAGTGATGAGCTTTGTGGGCACTATGGTATTGAACACTGAGCTGTAGTCAATTAACATAATTCTCACATAGGTGTTCCTTTTGTCTAGGTGGGAAAGGGTAGTGTGAAGTGTGATTGAGATAGCGGTCATCTGTGGATCTGTTGGGGTGGTATGCAAATTGGAGTGGGTCTAGGTTTTCCAGGATGATGGTGCTGATGTGAGCCATTACCAGCCTTTCAAAGCACTTCATGGTAATCATTTAGGCACGTTACCTTCACTTCCTTGGGCACAGGGAATATGGTGGTCTGCTTGAAACATGTAGGTATTACAGATTCTGTCAGGGAGAGGTTGTAAATGTCAGTGAAGACACTTGCCAGTTGGTCCGCGTATGCTTTGAGTACAAGTCCTGGTAATCCGTCTGGCCCCGCGGCTTTGTGAATGTTGACCTGTTTAAAGGTCTTGCTCACATCGGCTACCGAGAGCGTTATCACACAGTCTTCCGGAACAGCTGGTGTTCTCATGCATGCTTCAGTTTTGCTTGCCTAGAAGCGAGCATAAAATGCATTTAGGTAGTCTGGTAGGTTCGCGTCACTGGGCAGCTCGCGGCTGGGTTTCCCTTTCTAGTCCGTAATAGTTTGCAAGCCCTGCCACATCCGACGAGCATCAGAGCCAGTGTAGTACGATTCAATCTTAGTCCTGTATTGACGCTTTGTTTGTTTGATGGTTTGTATAAGCGTCCGGATTAGTGTCCCGCTCCTTGAAAGCGGCAGCTCTAGCCTTTAGCTCGGTGCAGATGTTGCCTGTAATCCATGGCTTTTGGTTGGGATATGTATGTACGGTCACTGTGGAGATGACATCGTCGATGCACTTATTGATAAAGACGGTGACTGAGGTGGTATACTCCTCAATGTTATTGGATGAATCCCGGAACTATTATTCTGGTCTGCGCAAGCAAAACAGTCCTGTAGCGAAGCGTCCGCGTCATCTGACCACTTCCGTATTGAGCGAGTCACTGGTAATTTCTGCTTTAGTTTATGCTTGTAAGCAGGAATCAGGAGGATAGAATTATGGTCAGTTTTGTCAAATGGAGGGTTAGGGAGAGCTTTGTATTTTCATTTGAACCTTTATTTAACTAGACAAGTCAGTAAAAACGAATTATTATTTACAATGACGGCCTACCCAAGCCAAACCCGGACGATGCTGGGCCAATTGTGCACCGACCTATGGGACTCCCAATCATGGCCAGATGTGATTCAGCCTGAATTCGAACCAGGGACTGTAGTGATGCCTCTTGCACTGAGATGCAGTGCCTTAGACTGCTGCACCACTCGGGAGCATCTCTGTGTGTGGAGTAAAGGTGGTCTAGAGTTTTAATGAGGTAAAACGGATTTAAGTTTGCATGCATTAAAGTCCCCGGCCACTAGGAGCGCCGCTTCTAGATTAGCATTTTCTTGTTTGCTTATGGCCTTGTACAGCTCGTTGAGTGCAATCATAACGCCAGCATCGGTTTGTGGTGGTAAGTAGACACGTAACCAGCAACGCTACCACAGCATTCTGCAGCGATACACCATCCCATCTGGTTTGCGCTTAGTGGGACTATCATTTGCTTTTCAAGACAATGACCCAACACACCTCCAGGCTGTATAAGGGCTATTTGACCAAGAAGGAGAGTGGTGGAGTCCTGTGTCAGATTACCTGGCCACTACAGTCACCTGACCTCAACCCAATTGAGATGGTTTGGGATGAGTTGGACTGTAGAGTGATGGAAAAGCAGCCTACAGGTTCTCAGCATATGGGGAAACTACTTCAAAACTGTTTAAAAAGCATTCCAGGTGAAGCTGGTTGAGAGAATGCCAAGAGTGTGCAAAGCTGTCATCAAGGCAAAGGGTGGCTACTTTGAAGAATATAAAATATATTTAGACTTTAACACTTTTTTGGTTACTACATGATTCCATATGTGTAGTTTAATAGTTGATGTCTTCACTATTATTCTACATTGTAGAAAATAGTAATTGTAAAAATAATCTAAACCCCTTGAATGAGTAGGTGTGTCCAAACATTTGACTGGTACTGTATATTGTAGTTTATATAGAAACTGAAGAATAATAGTATTTTAAAAACGAAATAACAGAAATGTAAGAATAATTCTAATTTAGAATGGCAACAGACTTGATAGAACTCATAACAGTTCTATAACACTATATAATTTATTTAATTTTCACTGGCAAGGATAATATAGG